>NC_090891.1:8609095-8611595 GCF_036669925.1 Montipora capricornis | reverse complement strand
ACCTGAACAAATGATGTATTCATTTGACTATTGTTTTTCACAGACTTGAAGTTGCCTTTGACAACATTGTTGTTTTAACATTGAAACTCTGTGACAACTTTGCTCACATCTTATTCAACTGACAATCATAGTAGCTTTTGAAGTTATTTGGTCACATGGTTATCCATTATAAATTAAAAGTCTAGCTGCATACAGTAAACCAATTTCTTAAAATTACCTATAATATGAATTGAATGTATATTAATAATCATAGAAACAATAGAAAAAAAATATAGATACTCATACAGTTTTTATCAAGTACTCATTAATATCAAAGATATGGCTGGGAATATTCAAAATATTTTCACAAACAGCCATTTATATTGAGAAAATGTTTCTTAAAAATAAGACAAAAACCTTAAATTGTAGCCTAGAAAAACAGCAAAAGAGAAACATTGCAAGTACAAGTACATGTATTACAACAATAACGTTTGATTTTACCTAACACATTTGTATTTATTTTATTTTATAAATCTTTTTATTACTAATTTTTTTCTTCACTCAGTATTTGGTGCTATTGTCGGTGAGGCTGCTTTTTGAGAACTTTTTCTGAATATTTTGCAGTTATGCATATGCATCCTGAAAGAAAAACAAAACCATAAGGACAAATTACTCATATTGATTATCATGAATTCCGCATGTACTTGCAAGTCATGCCGTGGAAGTGGAAATAAATGTGCATCACCTAACCTTTAATTTGAAAATTACTATGAACCTCAGACACGTAGCATTTACAGAGAATCGAAGGGATCCTTTGCCAATCATATAATTTGCAACAACCACTCTTTTGATGTAAACCTTATTAAGTAATCTCGTCAAAGATTTACCTAGCCTGCGAGCAGGCTCTCTCTCTTCGGTGGGAGAGAAGGAGAGCCTGCACGCATCCCTTTGAATTTTGAATGCCGCCTCCTGATGTCACGCTGAGAGAGCTGTCAAAAATTAGCCAATCAGCGCGCACCCGAAGTAAACATTGAAAAAAACACAGAAAACAGAAAGCCACGCGTTGTGTATTTCAATTTGCTCGAGACAGAAACTCAAAAACAAAACTGTAAAGGAATGAAGCCTTTGTCAGAAGAGCCTAACAACTATTGCTGATGCTGTAAAGCGTAGCTGAATATTCAGTACGGTAATTCGTGAAGTCCCTTCTGCGGAAAATGTGTTTCGTTCGCCAGGGACAAATTTAGCACACAAACTTCAAACGGCGGGAATCGTAATAGAGAAATTCGTTTTCCCTGACCGCATCTCCACTGTGTGAGACTCGTCGACCACAACTGCTGCCAAATTTCAGTAGAGTGTAGCGGAGTTATCTTTTTTAATTTATTTTAATGAAATACAGACATTACCGCTGCTACATCACACTTTAATACTAGACAGATATTCTAATACCTACACCATTTTATTTCAAAGGTTCATCGAGTATTTGTGGTTATAGATATGTATTTTACTAATGCAATAATTTGAAAATTGGAATATTTTGTTTTCAAGTGTATCGGAGTATTGCGGAGTTACGAGGAGATCGAGCAATCATTTGTGGAGCCGCCTTTTCGGCTTAACCAAATACTTGCTAAAATCGTGTAGAGTTCCTCTATCGTTCTCTATCGTTAAATCAGCAACAGAGGCAGTCGAAAGGCCCATTTTTGTCCAAATGTGATCAGAGATAATGCTTTGTCGAGGACAGGAAACTACTACGGTGACATGAAGTCGCCCTCGTATTTTGGCCGCTACGAAAAACAGTTGGGAAATAAGACTTTTCCCGAATCCTGTGGATAACAGAGATAGAACTTCCTTCCTTCCAGTAGAGAAGCCATTGCATCGCGTTGCCCGACCTTTAATTATGTAAACTTATGGTAAATTGCAACATTCTACAATTTTCTCAGACGCATTTCTGACCACCTCATCTCTGCGAAGCGAAGAGGCTTTCTTGTTGTCGGAGCTTGTCAATGGTGACGTCACGAGGTAATTTAATTTCAGCCAATCAGTATTTTGCGTCCAAAATTTGGACGCGACATTCAAAATACAAAGCCATGCGGGCAGGCCCTCATTCTACCCCCAACCCCAGTCCCTCGGAGGGCCTGCTCGCAGGCTAAGATTTACCTATTTTTTACAGTATTATAGCAAGCAAGGCGAATTATAATCCTTGCCTGTACATGTCAAATTATTTTGGGACTTGAAGTTTGAAAAGTTCGAATTTCGGCTAACTCAATGTTGTACGTGAGTAAAATCTTTTCGGAATAAAACGTTTTTTTCCAGTATTTCCATATAATTTTTAATGTGAATGCTTCATTGTCATGCAAATTAAACACAAAGAATCTTAACCCCGAGAGATTTGAATTGGTTGAGTTAGCCGAATTAGTCTATCGTCATTTTTAAGGACAATAAGCCATCAACTCAAATATTATCTGCTTATAATTAGCGCCTACCTTTGTACTTGGATTGCTGTACGCATTTCCACGTTTTGAAT
>NC_090891.1:8589095-8604095 GCF_036669925.1 Montipora capricornis | reverse complement strand
TATTCTGGTTTGTCTGGTGGTTTTATCAGACAAACCAGAATAACATGAAAGTAATCAATAGAGTCGTTTGCAACTTCTGTTAAGACAGAATTATGCCTTTCTGGAGGGGGTGCTGCTTATGTGTCTGAATGGCTTGAGGTGCTATCAGAATGCGGGAAAATGGCCTTTTGAAAGCACTAAATTTCAAATTTTCTTGGGTGAGCATGCCCCCAAACCCCCCTAGTTTAGTTGGTGCAAATCACTCATGTAAAATCCTGGATCCACCCCTGTGCAGTAAGCCGCCCTCGTCTTGCAAGATGCCACGCTGGGTTGTCTCGTTGGCCCACGGTAATCTGGCTGATTAAAACGACATTTGCTGCGGTGATTTTAGCTTTACGCTCCAAGCAGTGCAGCTGTTGCTGTGCACCTCTGGTCTGATAAGTGCGGCCTCTTTATTTTGCACGTCAACAAATGCCCATGCTGAATACATCTTGTTATTTTACTTCTTTGTATCTAATAGTTATTAAAGCCTTGTTTCGTTTCATCTTTTTTCACTTTTGTCTCGGATTTTCCGCAACCGGATGTCCATTGTTCCATTTCCGCTCTACAGTGCAATCGCAATGCCTTAACAATGCTTTTTAAGCAAAGAATCTCATTCTCTTAGGGCGTAGCAAGTAACACTTTTTTTTTTCCGGGCAGCATAGAAGAGCTTCTCTGATGGCAAAACCTACAGCTCTGATGAGGAGGAGGTGTTTACAACACAAACAATCGCTCTTCCCAAAAGTCCTATCTCCGCTAGTGCAGAATCTGACGATAGCATCCATGGTGAACAAGATGAGCAACAACCTACACATTCTGCCGCCGATCAAATCAGCCACAGTGACGATGAACAACCTGTAAGAACCTCCAAAAGTATTCCCTATGCTTTGCCGATATCTCATCTGCCTGAGCAAGTGCAAACCTTCCTGCTCGCAGTCACGGTTTTCTTCACACAAAGTGTCACTTTACAGCGTCAAAGGCCGCCGGTTTCACTCTCTATGTATGCTAAGATACAAGAGAGAATGCTATGTAAGTCTGAAACATTTGCCCCCTTTTCTTTAATTTGTTGTAAGTTCTCTTTGGCTTCACGATAAATTTAAGACATTGCATTGCACATTCCACAGCTTACAAATTATTATGCTCATCAGAGGTGCGGCATTTTTCAACCAAGACCTTAGATTCTCATTCTCTTTATTTTTCTAGGTTTCCTCGGTTTCGTTAAAAATACGGTACAACAGGAAAGACCACTGACAGAGGACTTTTCTTCGCATTCCATTCATAGAGGCTTATGTCGATTTCCTAAGGGTAAGGCCTTTTTGAACTGCGCACGAGAATTTTTCGTCATGCTACGCAACAATTAAAATGCTTATTGTCGGCTAATATACTCCACACTTCTTTCGCCAACCTAAAGGAGGCAATTAATTTTGATTTCTCTGTTTGCGCTTCAAGTGGATCAACTCTTGCGTTTCCAGTAATAATCTTGAAATACTGTTTGTCATTTGTCTGCTATTCAAGTAAATAATTTCTCTGCTATTAATTATGACATGAGCCTGCAGCTAGCTCAAGAGTGACAGCTCAATTGAGATTTTGGTGTGGTTTAAGGGTGAATTTTGCCTCACAAATGCCTCTTTCAAAGTTTAATTTGAGTCATTGTTAAGCTGTTCTGATGTCAAAAAAGCACACAGAGCCAGGAAACTGTTCTTTAACAGAGCGTTTAAGGAACTATCACCACACATTCACTCAATTGAGTTGTCATTAAGGTGAGCTTGACTTTCCAGTAATAATCTTGAAATACATTAACTGTTTGTCATTTGTCTGCTATTCAAGTAAATAATTTCTCTGCTATTAATTATGACATGAGCCTACAGCTTTTAAGCTCACACTGTGTTCACAGTATTAAGCATTACTCTTAGCTTGTGATTTCCCGAAAAGTAGCTTTTCATGAAAAAGTCGTGTTTACTTGCAGGACGGACGCAATTTGTCGGCTGCAGCATGTGCCAATCATTTGTCTTCCCTGCTGTACCCGGTGAAGTTTCTTCACCGAGAACATGGACCAGACTTCAAAGATATCATCATTATACGCCAGTTGCGATCCCAGGCCACGATCCTTCAACGAGAAGGGGATCTGGAACGACCTTCGACTAGGGAGGACTTTGAGGCTTTGAATCGCTGGATCTCCTGGTGAGTGATGCATCCTTTTATGTGCTCAATAAATTGGATCTTTGCAGGGCTTTCCAAATGCTTGTCACCAGTTCATAAAAGCCATCTCTGCATCTTGACTTTTTCTTCTCTCTATAAATGGTTGTTAACATGTTGTGTTTGAACCAAAGATTATCATCCTACAAGGAACACAAAAATTCTGAAATCCAATGATTTTTAAGTTATGGGGTTGGTGCCAAGAATTAAATTTCGCGAACAGTACTTCTTCAGCAAAAATTTGCCAGACCAGGTTGAAGTAATATTTATTCCTCTGTACTTCTCTTTTCAAGGGAGGAGGTTGTTGGTGCAGTGACAACACAGCGGGACCGATTTGAGTCTACCCACCCCGCCAAGTTGAAGGCAAAAGAGTGTGCCGATCTGGTATTGCTGAGCCTGTACGTTTACATACCTCCATCACGGGGGTTGGAGGTCAGGACACTGGAAATAGTAAAGGATCGATCAACCCTTGACCCTAAGAAATCCACCGATCGAAATTTGTTAATCATGAGTGATGGAGGGATCCGTCTGCAGTTCAATAGATACAAAACAAAGCGATTTCGAGGGAGAGATGAGCTGTTGATACAGGTTTGTCCAAAAAATAATTTCTTGCTCAATTTGTTTCTCCTAACAGTAAGCTAGCCAATTGAAATTCCACCCAATATTCCTGTCAGCAGTCAGTGTCACAAGGGGAGACAGTGAACAGCCAATTAAGTTCAGTATCATGAGCAAATATTCTGTTGTTACCTGTTCTTTTTAAGTCAGCTCTTGGAGAATGTCACTGGAAATTCCAAACTTGTCGTAGGTTGATGAATGTGACCTTAACAACACAGAAAATGTGGAACTAATCATGATTATTGTTATTGGAGTGTTGTCGTACCAATAATTCGTGAAATGAAAGCCAAATCTAAGCACGCTTTCATGTCCTCTGTTTAATCTGTGTCAACCAGTTCGATGCATTCATTATTTACAACCATGGAGTTGTCTGTTACACAAATTTATTGTTCTCCTTGTCAAGAATGAGATGATGCCTGCCTAGTTTGGACTCACCTTTCTCACTGACTCATTTCTCTGCTGTCCCTCCTCTTTTAGCCAGGGGATGAACTCTGCAAAGTGTTGACAAAGTACATAAACCATCACCGCCCTCACCTTGTCACAGAAGTGAGTGGGGATTTCTTGTTAGTGGTGAGTTGATGACATCTCTTGTTAGCCTCTAATAGCGTGTCTGAGAGAAAGAAAAACCATACGCTGGCATGCCTTGGCCTAAATTCAGAACGCAAGTGAATTTTAGTTAAACATTCAGCATAACTTGATTGGTGAAATTTGTATGTCCAACATCCTAAAATAAGCTAACAAGGGTCAGACCCTAACCTTAGCCCTCAACCCTTAGGATTGTTGAATTCTTCAATTAATGCTAGCTCCCATGCCAAGGGTGAATATTTTTCAAAATCATTCTTAAGGGTTATGGTGAGAATGTGCAGAGTTTGAGTTTTCACCCCGGTTTTTGGAGTTCAGGGTGTTTGGCAAGCCTAAAGCCATTCTGCCGGTTTTTTGTCAGGGTGTTTGGAGCAAGAATACAACTTACTGCTCTCCTTTAAGGGTGAAAGTCAAAGAATACACCTTCTTAGGTTGTCTCTTTGGGTGTGTAGATAACCCTAGCCACAATCAAAGAGTTCATTGGCTTAGCACGCACTACATAGCCTGCATATTATTGGTTTCAGTGAACTTGCTTGAAATCTCAGTTTCTAAATAATGAAAAACTGTGCACAAAATAACTATAACAATGAATGAATGAATCGATGACCACTGATATCCACTGGCTGCTGGCTGGCCAAGCTGAAAGGGAAGAAAGAAACAAACAACAACTGTCAGCTGTAGCTCTAAACTCAAGTCTGCTGTACGCAAAAAAATAAGGCAAAGGCACTAGCTAGGAGAACAGAGCAATTAAAGTGGAAGACATGATTTCCATTTCATTTCAAGCCACAGTGCCCAGTGAGTGGGCTATAAACCAAAAAGGCTAAACCAAAAAGGCCAATCCAACACAAGTGACAAAGGCTAAACATCCATAGAAACCCTTTGCTGACAACATGATCCTTCTCGGAAGCAATGATCGATGACTGAACAAACAATTCATGTGCCTGCACTCACATTGCAATCTTCACTTCTGTTCAGCTCGCTCGCTTGTTCATGAACGAAACTAATTCTTACTTCAACATTTCTATGAGACATTTCTTTGTCATTCTCAGCCCTCTAACTAACCCGAAGCTAACCACGTGCTTGTAAACTGCCAGTGACAGGCGAACCGACAAAAGGATTCAATAGACAAAAGATTACACAACTCACCTATGACCACATGACCTGCTTGTGAATGGAGCGAGGCGAGTCTAGTAGCTTGTAGCATCCTGCAGGTTGTTTGACTGACTGGACTTTGACTGGAACGAGACAATCCAGGTTTTCTTTCCACTGTTTCCCGTTCAATGTTAGTTTGTAGAGGTTGTGCTTGACTTGCTTATACCAAAGCAGGAGAACCTCTGTCTTTCCTTCAAAAGAGAGAATCTGTCCCAGCAAGATGCTTGGAGAAGTGCTTGTGCTATCTGGCTCCACAATGGCCACGAAATCTCCTGCCTTGAAAGCATCACTTCCACCAGCAGCTGCTTCTTCCCCTGATTTCGTCTGGGTCGTTATGGCATTCTGCATAGTCCCTGGCCAGTGCAACCGCCATTTCCTTCTTCTCGTTCGCCGTCCTCCTATCATAGGTTTTTTCAGCCTGTTTACGGGTATGTCTCAGGGCTGCAGCGAGTGAATTCTTCATGGCATCAGTGCAGTCACTGTGGCAAAAGCAAAAGAAAATGGACTTCAATGGGCAAAAATTATATCTGCACACAATCATGTAACATACTATTTAGCTTTGAAATTTTCCCTTCTCTGCCTTGATGTAATCCTGACTGTTATCATTGTTCTTAACATCATCACCATTATTATTATTATTATTATTATTATTATTATTGTTATTATTATTATCATCATTATCAGTAGTACTAATAGTAGCCCTTATCCTCAATGTTGTTTTTTCCTTTTCATTTAGAGGACAAAATAAACACATGATACAATGTTGAGAGGGAAAATATCTCCCATGAAGAAAGGACATGACAATTTGTTAACCCCATGATAACATTGCAGTACCTCTTGCCATAGCACCACGTGACGAAACTCGAACGAAGAACTTGCACTCCAGCAAGCTTGCCTGTCAGACTGTGTATAACTTTCTTTAAATGGGCTGAGAAAGCCCCACAGGAGAATCGTTGCCCACTTCTGTTCTATAAAGGAAAGAATCTCAGTTATTGTTGGCTGGTCACCAGACTCAATCTTTAAGAATTTGGTTTATCAACGGAGTTGATAATGTAAATTGACCACCGTACAGACCAACTCCGTTGATAAACCAAATTTTTGTATACTACTTCCCCACCGACGCAGCACCACAGTTTCTTTAGAAACTACCCCTTCAATCTTTAAGAACCTTGTTACACTATCCTTCAGCAAGCCACAAAAATTTGTAAAGATATCAATCTTAATGCCAAAACCAAGCACTAGAATGCACAAAAGCACAGAAACATCCCCGAGAGCTAAATAAGGTGATGTGATCAGACTCCTTTGCTGATGCCAAAAGCTAACCGACTAGTTAGTTATTGCTGGCTTTTGAAAGAGGAAAGCCAATGCAAAAGAAACAAGAAAGAAGGAAGAAAAATTGAAAACCCAAATTAAACAAAGTGAAGATTTTCATCCTAATTAGCAGCAGCACAAGGTCACCAGGGATTTTCAGCCATTTGTCTCAGTGGAATCCAGGCTACCCTAACCTAGACATTTTAATATGTAGATTAGAGCTTGTTTAAGCGAGCCCAGATCGGGTACACAGCTTTGAACCTGCGACACCCGTTTTTAGTCACTTGCAACGTTCTCCTTCCCTTACCCGTTGAGCCACCAACTCAACGCCCCAGCGTGGAAGCCATTGATCTTTGTTTTCCATGTAGTTTCTTGGCAGTTTGGGTGCAAAGAACAGAGAAAAAGAAACTCGAAACTTGTCAGTCTCAGCCTGATCTGAACCCGCAACCTCCGCAAGAACTCGCAAGCTATCCATTGAGCCACAAGAACTCTACGCAGATCACGGTCTCCTCTCGTGCCAAAGGAGTTGATTGAAAAAAAGGAAAAGGTAACAAAGTTCCCCGAGTGGGATTTGAACCCAGAGCGCTCTCAGATCGAGTGACACATGCCCTGACCTTTAAGCCACCGGCACACACTAGCGAATGCCCTTGAGTTTTTCAGCGACCCAAACGAAATGCCTATAATCCCCTTGCCCACTTTGAAGTTTACAGGACGATGGCAAAGGCACAAAAACATTCAATAGTCCTTCTGTCTATTGACCCCGTAGGGGCTACTCACCTAACCACCATAAATGGCACAATGGTAAAGTTCTCATTTACGGCGCACCTTCAAAACTCCATTCCATTCTTTTCATTCATCCCAAAACACGCGTCATCCCCTGAGACAGCTACTCTACTCAACACTCAACAGTTTCCCCCACTCACACCACAATTCCCCCACTACTTATAGCCTGTCAAACTCTTTCAACTCTACACTGACACTCCTAGCTTTTTATTGCGTCTTTTTCCCCTCAATCAATCACGCGCGCACTTTTCAAACTACTAACCAATACATTCTATTCTTTCATTTCAACCCAAAACATACGTCATTCGCTGATACAACTACTCTACTCAACACTCAACAGTTTCCCCCACTCGCACCACAATTCCCCCCCCCCCCCCGACGTATAGCCTGTCAAACTCTTTCAACTCAACAGACACTTAGTGCTTTTTATTGCGTCAATGAATTGCACAGTTTGACACCTTGTTGACGCATGCCATATGGTGAAACGATAAGTGCGGTCTCTTTATTTTGCACGTTTCGAGGGAACGAGTAAAGATTTATCCTTCAATTTGCTGTGGTTTCGATATCCCAGCCTTTACTGCGCTGATTCACATGGGGAAGCTTCTGTTCATTACTTTTCAAGCGAGCAATTCATGAATGGATGTCCAATTAGGCGAATTAACACCTTTGAGAACGAGCACATGAGCATCTCTACTGGTTTTTGCGGTAAGATTTAAACTTACGTTTGGGGTTTCTTTGAATTGTCTTTGCTCTAGAGTCAGGGTACTTTTCAATGGACAATACAATTATTTCTCCTCAATGGTTTGCAGCCATCTCTCAATATTGATGTACACGTGCTTGGCGAGCACCAACTACGTAATTAGAAATTCAAACTAGCCATTGTTTACTGCAAACACGTTTAATGACTTTCTGAAGTGCTTTCGCCGAACAATTGTTTGCAATTCCAGCTAAATGTTAAACGACTTTAGTAAAAACTACGATATTTTTTCTTTGACAATGACCGAACAATTGTTTCATGCATGGTTGTCTATTGATCCCTCCATTAAGAACTGGGACATTTTTGGCCAAAATAATCTCTCCAGCTCCAGCCAGGCAGAGATATTTTCCCTAATTTGTCCACCGATCAACACAACAGTATAATTGTCTAACTCCGTTTGATTATAACTTGACTTGATTCAAATAATTACCAAGGTAACTCATTTCTTTAATGGCTGGGGAGATTGAGATTAAACAACAACGAAAACATTATTCCCCTTTACCCTGCAACGACTAGTGTTGTAGGTTGAAATGTAATTCAGCTTGAAGTGATTTCCATCCAGTTTGTGGCTTTTTTTCTTTTCTTTTTCTTTTACATCCTTGGTCCTGGCTCATACATAGACCTAAACTCGGAGTGAATTCACTTCAACCTGAATTTCACTTCAACCTACAATTACTACCAATTTGCTTGTCCCCAGACCGATGCCACTAGAAGCATTTACCTTGCAAACAGTAACTGATGTCCCATCAAAGTACATGTTAATCATTGACTACAGATCGCCCTTAAAAGGCAACCTTGACAAAATCTTCCCAGCTGCAGGCAAAGACAAGATAAGATTTTTTCTCCTACTTTGGCCAGAGCTTAAGGCAAATTGTCGTTATGTTCTAGATAATTGTCTGAATCCGGTTGACGTTTTATTAAACTGGTTGTTATCATTGTTATTACCATTATTATTATTATTATTATTATTATTATTATTATTATTATTATTATTATTATTACTAGTTTCTTTTGACTTTCATTTCTAACCTTTGCATTTTAATGTTGCTTATTTGGCCTGAGAGCAGAATGTGTTTGCATAACTGAGGAGATCTTTAAGATTAATGCTGATATTAAACACCTACGGAAATATTATTCCCCTTTGCCCTAGACCGATGCCACTAGAAGCATTTACCTTGCAAACAGTAACTGATGTCCCATCAACGTACATGTTAATCAGTGACTACAGATCGCCCTTAAAAAGCAACCTTGACAAAATCTTCCCAGCTGCAGGCAAAGACAAGAAAAGATTCTCCTAATTTGCCCAGAGCTTAGGACAACAGTGTTTATGTTGTAGATAATTGTCTGAGTCTGGTGGTTATTTCGGTGAACTGGTTATTATAGTTATTACTTTCTGTAGTTTTGCAGCTGGAAAGGTTTGTCGCAAGGCTAAACACCACTTGGAAAACTGAACTCTGATCACACTAGTCAAGTAAAGGTTAAGCTTGAAATGCAAACTTTCAGTTCATTCAAGGAAACAGTCAGGTGGTCAATAGTTAATCTGCTACACAGTATTTTTGCCAATTGGAAAACTCGAGATTTTCGCTGAACCTATCATTTTAAGGTGTTCCCACGACCAAAATCTCATGTTTCCTTTTGTTTTCCTCGAATTTTCAGTGGGCATACGTGTCCCATTTATTGGTCAATATGATGCCTTCATAGTAAATCAGTGGTTACTTGTCTAGTCAAGGAAGACAGGAGTTTTTGGTCGATAGGGATTCAAAGTTCAGTCTGCTCCTACTTGTGGGACCTGTTGTGATCGGCCTTTCTCTATCTGCGCTAAACAGTCAGCAAAGACCGTGCTCAGCACTTCCTCCTGAAAGGCAGATTCGGCTGTCCTGAGGTAGTGATGCCAGCTATTATTACGATCGGGCAAGCAGGAGTGGCGCAAGTAAACTAGGGTGGAAACTTGATTTTTTCAGTTCGTCTGGAATCCCACTGCTGTCCCTAGCTTGGACAGATTGCCCCAAAAATTTCTCCATCTCCTGTTGAGACGCAAGTAGCGCAAGTTGGGAGATATCTGCACCAGAAACCCGACTTTGGCGATGTTTCTTAGGCGTGTCATGCCACAACACAGGAGGGTACATAATGCAAGCATGAGGTCTTTGCGTGCCTCCTCTGAAAAGTCCTGCGAGTTCAGCTGACAGGCAATATGCTCTGACAGGTAGAGCATGGTGGTAAATTGGTCATTTTTGGTGACACCCAACGTGGTCATGGGGACGCTGTCCAATTTGTTTATGAGGCTGCAAACCACACAGTTTGGGTTGGGGCACGGCGAAGTGGCACTGTATACCCCCCTGCTTTCCTCGTCCAGTCTGCAGTAAGGACAATTGTCATTCTGGCTTCCCTGGGATGAGAGGACACAAATGGGATGACCAAGGCACAGGCAATTTTTCCTGCATGTCTCCCAGACCGTTTGGATGGCCTGCTCCACAGCTGTCATGCGGGTGCCTTCGTAGGCCGTTTCGTATACCACCCTTCGCTGGCTTACTGGTGTGTTCTCGAGTATGTGGACCTAGCAATTGAATGTGAGATGTGTTACATTCGCATAAAAGCTCTTTAGCCTTTACTGAAGGATTTACACTGCCTTCCAGTCGAGGATATAATTGTATTTGACATTCTCTTCGTAAGACCATACACACAGTCGGCACCCTATTTGATGCCTTCCCTCTATGAGTACAGTCCTCATGAATTTAAAGATCATCGTTAGGGTCACTACTTCTTCTGCTAAAAGATTAACACTGACAATTATGGTGTAAAGCTGTTTTTTAAAACTGTTCTTAAAACATGTCCTTTTTTTCCCTTACTTAGGGTCTTTATTTAAGGCATGTTCACCTGTGGAAATGCACCGCACAGGAACGGTCTATTATATTTGATATTAATGACACACCTAGAGTAGAGACAATGGGCCACTTTCCACTCGCCAACTAAAAGTCGTGTTAATCATTGTTGCTTTCCATTTTATTTCCCTCCGCCTGAGCCTCCAGTCCAGCTTAATTTGACATTTGGAAGGTGGCCTATGGATCTACGCTACAATTTTAAGTAGGGTTCACTTACGCCGGGCATGATGGGGTCAGTCTGTTGGAGATATTCAGAGAGTTTGGCGAGGGACTCTAGGTTGGGCACTCTGTGGGCCAGCAATCCAGGGAGGGCCAGCAGACACTCCCGGGGGTTTCTGTTCTGTCCCGGTTGGTCTGGGACTGGGGCCAGAGCTGGGGCCTCTGTCGACTGATCCTGGTTTTTTTCAGCCGCAGCCGCACGGCTCTTGCGCTTGTGCTTGCGCTGACCAGAGGATGACTTTCTGGCAGTGGTGTCCTGGGTCGGGCCAAGTGAAGCAGCTGGGGCCTCAGCCTCCACAGGCTGGAGGTAGCCCTGTATAAGGCGGCTCAGATGGTACTGGAATGTAGCGGTGTGCCTCTCATGCTCTGGGGGCAGCAGACTTCCACACTCCTTGCTTGGCGCAACCCAGGACACGGTCAGCTTGGGGAGGTCCTCTTCTGATTCACTGCTGGTGGCACTGCTGCTGCTTTCGCTGCTCTGTTCAGCTACGAATACGTTGCAGAGATGACTGGTGGTGGTCTCAGTCAAGGGTTGCAGTTGTTCTGTGGTTAGTGCCATTAGGTGCAGGAAATCTATGCCATATCAAAACATAAACTCCACCAGTCGTGCAGGCTTGTTCTGTCTGCCGGCGTATCTCAGCGCACTGCTTCTAGCTAACATGAGCTCTGCAGGGGTTAGTGTCAGGTTCTTGATCATATCCGCAGAAAGGAACCCGGCCACATCACCCGGCGCCAGGCTTCTGATGGCTCGATTGCTGACCAAGGCAGCCATGGTGATGTTTCTGGGCAGACATCCGCGGTGGGCCTGGGGCACCAGACGACTTGGATAACCGTGAGTATACTGCACACTAATATCACTCCACAAGTGCGCAAATAGCGCCATGACGTTGCCAAAGACGTCGAGTCGCAGCTGCTTGAGATTCCTGTCAAACACCTCGTTGCCTGTGGCAAGCTTGCTTTCCAGGGGCAGGCCAGAGCATCGAAAAAGGGCCTCTTTGGAGAGCCCCTGATTGATGTAATTTGTCAGACGTTTGTCGGGTTTCTCTCGGGATGTTCTGACCCTGCCTTTGATAAACCCCATGAACTGGTCGCAGTAACGGCTGCATTCGAAAACAGATTCGAATTCCAGAGGCTCTTCACAGTCCGTTGGAAGGAGTCCTCTGGTGAGGCGCAGTGTGTCAAACAGGAAGAGATTGAAATTGAAGGAAGTGGGACCTTGTCCCGGTGCAGCAAGGCCAAGCGGGAAGTAGGGCTCCACGTGCGCATCATCGCCTGACCCGGAACGCCTTGCTTCCGCCTCTTGCTGATGCTTATCTTCTTCTTCTTCTTCTTCCTGCTGATGCCTTTCCTTTTCTTCCTGCTGACGCCTTTTCTCTTCTTCTTCTTCCTGCTGCCTGTCGAGCTCGCTGTTGATAGCGAGATGGTCCCCTTGGCTGTCTTGGCTTTGGCTATAGTCTAAAGTGAGACGGAATTTAAGTCACCGCGAAGGGCAGCCCTACCCTCAGCCTCGGTTGTTCATCCGGTGGATAACGCTATCCACTGGATAAATCACTATCCAGCGGATATACATTAGCAGAATCAATTGACTTATCCAGTGGATAGTGATTTATCCAGTGCATAGAGCTAGCTATCCACCCTTTGAATAACTGAGACCAGATCAGTAGGCCAGGAGTTGAAAAAAAAAAAAAAAAGACAAGATGAAGACTGATGTATTATTTCCGTTTATTTCAATTTGCATGTACGTAATTTACTGAATCCAAAATGGTTTGTTATGTGGCTTACCAACCATTAGGGCAAGCACTTTGTTCTTGAAAAAAGAAGGGAAAACCCCTTATGTATTGGTAGTACTATATGGCAGCAAATGGTTTCACTACGACAAAAGCTCTGAAATATAACAACCTATCAAGAACCTAATGAGGCTGAATTATGAGTAACTGCCCTAAAATATAAGAACCTGTTCAGCCTGGCCCCAAATATTCTTAGTGGTTTTATTCGGGTTTTTGCTGTACCGCTTGCGCTCGCTTGGCTACAAAGTGAAAGTCATCAGTATAGCCATCTTTGAAAAATACCTTAATACTCTTCATTTGCATAGGCACTGTTTCATTTTCTCTTGGGAATATTGCAAATGCCTGGAGAAAGTAGTAACAATGCTTATGCAAAATTTTAAAGGACAAACAAATAGTATTATGGTATTTTGCAAAGTGGCCTATTGTTGTTATTGTCATTGTTCTTGTTTTCATGTTCATCATCATAATCATTATTAGTATTATCATTGTGGCAAACACAGAAGTTAGCTTGTCTCACCCAGGTTGGCTCCTCTTCCTCTTCCTCGTCGTCACTAGATATTCAAAGAGAGGGAAGAGACTACAATCAATGGATCAGTGATGACAGTGACAAGCGGCAATTATTGATAGCAACATGGGGCCTCAACACTACAAATCCATTTGCTTCAACTCAATTTTAAGTAGAAGAGAAACTATTTTCAACTTGAAGACACTATAATAAGATTATCATTGTTTACTGTTATTGACAACAAGCATCTTCAGTTGGTAATGATCAATAGCTCATACATTGAAGTTGAAGTTGCAAGTTTTAGATTGTCAACCAACGTTTGCACATTTCATTACAAGATCTTGTTGTAGCTCTACCAAATTTAAGGAGGTTCGAAATAGTTTCTCCTTCTTCAATCAAATAAACATATTCTGTTCTTAGATACAGTTAGGGTAATCATATGAAGGCGAAATCTGGCCAGTGTATTAAGTACCCATCGTAGATTTCTCACATTATATTTTCCTCCAAAATAACGTTACCATGGCAACGATATTAGGCATTTCTTTGAGCCTTAAAATCAACTTATGTTGCCTTCTTTCAAGAAACGGGACGGACCCGTTCATTCGAGTGCACGCCCGAGTTGAGCTGAAGGTCAACACAAACGGATTTAAATGACCATTAAACCGTTTGTGTAGAATTTTCGTAGTTTTCATGAATAGATGTCTATCTATGTTCATGTCTATAGGAAGTAGAAGAAAGGAGAGCGAAATTAGCGGTATTTGCTTATTTCTTGTTACCCATTTGAATCACGAGCTGACGTGAGCAGCTTACGAATTGCGTGTGTGGGTACGCACGCGCGCTCAGCTGAAAACCCTTTCGAGCCTCCTTAAGCGTTATCGAAATATTTAAATGAAATCATCTACTTAAATTAAGTATAAGCAGTTATTATTATGTTATGATCAATAAGGAAAAAACCAAGGAATTTGGAAAGGAATAAAAGAACCCGTTTCATGCTTTTAAAGGCATTATTGTCAACTCTCATGACTTTTCCACTGACAGTTACATCTAGTTATCTATGTATTTTTTGAATTAGTTTTTCTCGTTCAATGCTGCATACTTGCAAATTCTACTACTTAGTTGAACTGAGCAAATTTACCTGGTTTTATTTGGTTTCACGTTGTAAATTCAGTGAAATATCTTAGGTAATAATCATCTAGTTGAACAAGCTCGAATGACTATTTACTGAAATGTTTTTACTGAAGTACAGCGAATACAGGAATCTGCGTTTGCAAGTGATGCGAGATCACAAAAACAAGGCTTTTGGCAAGACTGATAACGGCTCGCCGAGCTCGGGGAGCAGACTTCGTTTAACGAAACGGGGAAAAAACACTAAAAAGTTCCACATCAATGCAACAACTGACCTGCCCTGTGCCCCCTTAACAGAGGCTTCTATGTCCAAAAACTTAGCAATACGGCGGCTCCTGCGCGTTCCCTTTCTCCGTTGATCCGCCATGCTAAAATGCTAAAACAGTATCCGTTATACTTTCGAAAACAACCGCCTTAAATGCATTCCCGTTCCAGACCCAGGACCTGGCCTTTCTATTGTTAGAGCACACAGATGTGTGCTCGGATAATGCGCGTTCTGGAGGTGACTGACAGATGTCAAAGCTGGCCAGCCTGCCTGTATGATGCGCTCGCTACAAATGGCGATGTAGGTGGCGTAGTCAGGAGCCAATAACTCATGATTTCCAGCAATACCTTCCATGCAGACGGCGCTATATTTCAAATTTATTGTCTTAGGAACATTGCAAGATACATTGACTTGATTTGGAGTCGTAACTGTTAAGGTAGGTCCACTACCAGAAATCATAATTCCTTTGCGCTACCATATTGTAGGACAAATCTACCACGCGTTGATTTCTGCCCGAAATGGAAATTTGTGTTCACCTCTCAACATAAACAATTTTCTTATTTTTTTATGATAAGGCTTTTGATTTCCTTGCCTAGGTCATGAAAATGGTGTTCGATAGAGGATATGTGTATGTTAAGCTGCTATTTGTTTTAAAGTAGGTCAGGACACTGTTTTAACGTGATAGACTTCGACTACCCAGAAGCTTTTTCTTTCCTCTTTACTCGATCATCGGATTGACAATTTTCTTTGCTTGTCACTACCTTGCTCCATTCACAAGCAGGTCATGTAGTCATAGGTGAGTTGTG
>NC_090891.1:8579095-8581595 GCF_036669925.1 Montipora capricornis | reverse complement strand
CAGGAATGCCTTAAAATTGATTCAAGATTTCTCGGAAAATCTTGGTTTGACTGATATTTGGAGACTTTTCAACACCGATGCCAGGGGATATACTTGGCGCCAAAACCAACCTGTCATACATTGCTGACTCTATTTTTTTTCTAGTTAGTGAATCATCTTTATGCAATGTGACCCATGCAGATAGTTTTCCTGGCTTCAAAACGGATCATTTGATGATTTTTTAGCTTTACACTCGAACCCCAGAGGCAGAGGTTTTTGAAAATTGAACACGTCCCTTTTATCCAAAATGAGATGTGTCCAAGAAATTAAAACAGCAATTTAAAGCACGGTGAACCCAGCTCTACTTTGGGAGATGATAAAATTAATATCTTATGCTGTATCCAAAAACGTGACAACAAGGAAACGCGAAGAAATGTTGGAATGTGAAATCTCTTTGTTAGAAAAACATTTAGACAATTCAAACAATGGTAATCCCTCATACCATATTGTTGCAGAAAGAATTTTTACCTTAAAGAAAGAACTGGAAAACATTTTTGAGTATGGGACCAAAGGCGCTATCATTAGGTCTAAGTCATAATGGTACAACGAGGGCGAAAATAACTCTTCATATTTTCTAAATCTCGAAAAAAGGCACTGTAAACAAGGAACAATTAGTCAATCAAACATTAATGATACTGACTTTGTCACCACAGATAGAGTTATCTTCTCTGAATGTACGGCTTTTTACAAAAACATATATACATAAAAAATACCCGACAGCCTCTAGTCAACATTCCTCTCTGAAGTGAACTTCACTTCCTTGACCAATGAAGAAGAAACCATATGCAAAGGCCCCTAAACTCAAACGGATTGTTTCAAGCCCTGAAGAAGATGGAGTCTGACAAAGTGCCAGGCACGGCGCTTCCAGCCTAATTCTACAAAGTTTTTTGGAAAGACATTTCTTATCTAATCTCGGCACTGAACTATGGTTTTGACTCTGGCTGCCTCTCAGTGACACAAAGACGAAGGGTTACAAGACTAATTCCAAAAAAATATGTGGAATTATACTTCATTAAAATTTGGAGACCTATCACCCTTTTGAACACCGATTACAAAATTGCAGCAAAATCTATCGCAAACCGAATTAAATTAGTACTTCCAAACCTTATCAACCATGATCAAACAGGTTTTTTGAAGGGCAGATTTATGGGCGAAAATATCAGACTTATAGACTGTATTATCCAATACGCCACAGAAAAGAATATCCGGGGCCTATTACTTTTTATTGACTTTGAAAAGGCATTTGATTCTCTCGGATGGTCTTTCATACATGGCACATTAAGATTTTGGTGCATTGTTAATAAAATGGGTTAAAACTCTGTATAGTCATACTGAAAGCGGTATTCTGAATAATGGATGGGCAAGTAATTTTTTTGAGATTCAAGGAGGTGTTAGGCAAGGCTGCCCACCCTCACCTTATTTATTTATCCTATCAGCAGAAGTGCTTGCCACAGCAATTAGGAAAAATACTAATATCAAGGGAATCTCTGTAAATAATGTTTAAATTAAGTTAAGTCAGTGTGCCGATGACACAACACTTATATTAGACTGGTCACGCAAATCTCTTCTTTCATCACTTGCAATTCTCGACGATTTCAGCAAAGTCTCTGGCCTCAGACTCAATGATAAGAAAACGGAAGCTCTATGGATCGGCGTGAGTACTTTAAATGATAAAATTCTGTTATCAGGAAAAGAATTTAAATAGCCAAAAGACAAAGTTAAAACCCTAGGTCTATGGATTTCAACAGATCCCAAACTATCGGTCTCCTTAAACTACAACAAGTTAAAGAAATCCTAAGATGCTGGAAATACGGCCGACTCACATTGTTAGGGAAAATCACTTTTATCAAATCACTAGTGGTCTCCCAATTAGTTTATTTACTCTCGCCTGTTCGCTGAAACTACATGGTTTTAACGAAATAAATGATTTGCTCTACACTTTTCTATTGAATGGGAAAGGCGACAAGATAAAACGGAAGGTAGTGATAAACGATTTTGGTGTTGGTGGCCTAAAAATGATTGATATTAGTTCCTTCAATAAATCCCTCAAAGCCACATGGATTAAAAAAATATTTAGATAACAACAACAAGGGAAAATGGAAAATCTTTTTTGATATAACCCTCAAAAAATATGGCTGTCGAAACTATTTTCCTACAACCTTAACGTTAGAGACACTTTATCGATAATAACATCATCAATCAATCAATCAATCAAGCAATCACTTTATTTAGTAATGCAGGTTACAGAATGGCAGCCAAAAGGCTGATGTGGACCTACAACGAACTAATAAAATGTGAATCTAAAATAATTCATAAAATCATCCTACAGTACTTAAATATTCAATACAAATCATTAAAATAAAATAAGATTCATAGGTAAATAAGTTACGAATGCCTTTTTAAAAGAACTATTAGGAATTTGGGCAGAAGTTAACTTTGAACCTGAAATAGCATCGAAAGA
>NC_090891.1:8554095-8571595 GCF_036669925.1 Montipora capricornis | reverse complement strand
ATTTTAGGGAAAGTTGTACATCAGGCAGATTTAACAGCAAACCAGAAATTGATGATCCAGAACAACATGGGTCGAGATGATGACAATGTTATCTTTTCAGGGTAAATTAATACAAATTTAAGATTGGTTTTAGTAATTTTACCTGACTTGTGTCTTTGTCTGGTATTGTTAAGAAAATTAAGTGCCATCGTAGAAACTTATAAAGCATCTGTTTACTGGTTTTGATTGGAGTCAATGCTTGTTCTACAATCGTACTTAACCCTATCATTTGCTCATGAAATGAGGACTTTGGACTGCGGATTACAGAATCAAAACTGGATATTGACCAAGACACTGTACCATAAAAAAACACAAACGGAAGTACTGTGAACTTTAAAGGAAATGGGCTAAAAACTGGATATTGACCAAGACACTGTACCATAAAAAAACACACACGGAAATACTGTGAACTTTAAAGGAAATGGGCGAAAAACTGGATATTGACCAAGACACTGTACCATAAAAAAACACACAAGGAAATACTGTGAACTTTAAAGGAAATCGGCTAAAAATCCTTTGAGCAAAGTGTAGGCTACCTGTAGCCTCTTGTTTTGTCTGTTGCTGACTGACCAAGAAGCACCTTTGAAAAACAATTATATTAATACTTACTTATTATTGTTTCTGTTTTTCTTTTATTACCATGAAAGCCTACATAAACACATGGGTTTTACATAGATCACTAATACAACTTACTGATTTCTTTGTCTAGGGTTAAGTGGGTGACTATCTATGGGACAAAGTACCAGCCCGGAATGATTGTGGTTGAAGGACATGATGGACTTATGCCTACTTTTGCTGAAATCAAGTCTCTCCTTGCCCTTCCAGATAGGAGAGTTTTTTTTCCTATGCAAGAAAGTGCAAGTCATGAGGCTTTCCAGTTTAAAACGCTCCAAAACATGACCGCATCCGTCATATTGACATTGGCTCCGAGAAAATGTAATTTGTGATAATCCTGATTAGTATAAATTGATATTTTGCCGTAATGTAGCAGAGGCCTGTTTGTGAGCGGCAGGCGCTTGGAGTTCCACGTGATCGTGGTTTGTATTTGGCGATCGTTTAGCGAGTGAGGTATTCTACGGTTAGCATTCGCCGCGTGCACAAGTCCTGTTTGGTTTTTTGTCCTTTCGAGCTGAATTAGTGTTTAATGCCTTTGTTAGGCGGTATATGATAGCGTTAATTTACATTGCAAGTAGTGTCTTTCAATTAGAATTCCCTAGAACCCCAAGGGTCGCACCACTGCCTTGGTCAGGTCAGGGGTACACGTTCCCTGCTTTTTTCCACCTGCTGTTTTTTTTTTAAGGGGTTTTCGTGTCCGGCTCTGGTGCATTGCTTTTCTCTTTATTTTAGAATTGATGTATTAATATTTTTGTACCTATTCCAATTTTAATAAACTGCACGGCGGCTTGGCTGGCCAACGCGCCCATGTATCACCTAGCTTCAGTGTCCGGTTGATTAGTGGAAGCAAAATATTCCTTATGCTAATTTTTGCAGCCTGAGCAGGAGAGCATTTGATTGGTGACGATCAACAATGGCTCGCTCATGGGTCCAGCCGTGACGTCGGGGAGGAGCGCGGGCTTGGGTTCCCAAACAGCGGCTGGTAATCGAGCCTAAGCAGCGCGAAGCTCCATGATTGCATAAAATATGACAGTGATTCGGCGAAATGATTTCACACATTGTATTCGCGAAGTCATCCGTATTTTTTCGGTTGTTTTGAATGGGAAGTGATTCTTTGTTTACTTGTTGCTGGACCGGATTTGTTTTTTTTATTATTCTCGCCATTTAGATGTCTTTAACTTTTTGCTGTTCTTCATGTAAGCTTATGGCATCGGGAAACTTGACAATAGTGATTCCAAGTGTATAATTCATTCTTGTTAGATGTATATTATAAACACCTACAACATAGAAAGTGCTTTTCACGGATTTTTATTCCCTCATTGCAGAACTTTGGAAAACTCACTTGTTCGCTGCGTTCACTCGTTCGTTTTCCCAAGTTTTGCAACTCGTGAATAGAAATCCGCACGTCTCATTTTCTATAAAGTATGTAATCTCTATGTATTCAATTGCTTAAAATTGGCGTAGCTGTTTCTTAAAGTAAACAGTAAGAGAGGCGAAATCTTTTCGGCCAACATGTCATGTGAACAGGCGTCTAAAATATCAAACAAAATGGTTTGGTTTGGAAAAAAGAAATTAGAGAGGCGCAGAACCCATTAGCAACACTGAACAGTTGTGTAAACCATAATTCGGTTAAACACCTTCCGAAGCAAGCATAGACCAAATGTTTGAGTTTAATCTCCTCTAGACTAAATTAGCATCTAAATTAGAACTGTAATCGTCATTTACAGCTCAATTTTAAATGGAGTCGACACCCACTTCATACGGACTCCTTCTCTGTTTCAAGGGAAGGTCTCACATTTTTTCTCAATGGAACACGCTTAATACATGAAGTTTTTTTAGTACAAAAAATGTTTCATGTGATTTGCTCACGGTGTCTGTTTTAGCAAGGTTGGCCCTGGGCTTGCTAGAGAGTAAGGCAAAAATCGGAGGTCGTGTCGTACCCCATTGAACGGGCTTCAGGATTGACCAAAAGAAGAATAGAACTGACGAACAAAGATAACAGTAGATTTAGCACAGAAAACAATAGGCAGTACGACACTTTATAGCCATTGAAATTTTGTGTTCAACAAGAGGCACGACCATACAAAAAAATCGACCAATCAACGGCATGGCCCGTTAGCTCTAATAAGTCATCTACATCTAACGTTGAAGTCCAGAGAGCGACTGACGTTTAAATGATAATAGACTGACCATTTTCTGATAAAAATAAGCCGGAAGTGACCTCTCCGAGGTCATTTTCAAGTTTGAATAAAAATACAAGATTACCATGGATATATTACTAACATTTAAATTGTTAAACTAGGTAAGAATGTCACGAACGCTAAAATGTGTTTCATATGGACTCCCATATGAAACAGACGGGGATGCTCGTCGGAAATTTTGAATTTAACCCCTAAAGGAGACCAATCTAGGTGTGGCTTAAGCAAATTTTGACCCCTAAAAGAGACCGTTTAAAAACACAAAAATACGACACGCAATGAGTTTTAATGATAAAAAGGCATAATTATCGAATGCTTTTATCTAAAAAGAAAATTTAAAAGGAAATTTGACTTCTGTTTCTCTTCGCGTGATTCTGTGTTACTTCGCGGAACCCTAAACGAGACCTTGGTGGCATAATGTATTGGCGCTTTGCCCGGAACACCCTAAGCGAGACCAAAATCCAAAATTTACACCCCTAAGCGAGACGACGAGCATCCCCGTCTGTTTCATATGGGAGTCCCCCCCTCGGGGCCCTAACCATCGTAGAATTTAGTTGTTCGCATTTAAAACTATTAACGGCATAGATTCCAATCAGTAAGCAGATGCTTTACGAGTCTCTACAATGGTATTTGAATATATTTAATACTTTTTTCTCGCCATTCCGGGAGAAATATAAAATTATGTAATTACGACAAGAGTTCACGTTTTATTCTCGTAGAATTGTGGAATTAAAATAAATGAAGGAAGAGAAAAAGAGATCGAGAAAAGGGGCAAAAGATAGTTAACCTCATTGCTTGCCCTGATAGTTGGATAACAATTCTTAATTACGTGGATACTAAGAAAAAAATAGAAATACATAAAAATTAAATGCTAACTCTACGGAGCTAAATAACACACGGCCATCTTTGCTTTGGCCGCTGACCTCTCAACCATACGATAACTGGATATTGCGAGCAACGAAAACACAAAAACTAGTTTCCGACAGAGCCGAATCCTATACTTTGTTCCCTCGAACAAAGTAATTAGTTTTGACTTAAATGGCACCATCAGCCATTCACTAAAATTGAATTGCTTGCTTTTGTTTTCCACAATTTGAACCAGTCATCTCTACCCCGCCTCACCTTCTCGCTATTTTCTCAAGAGTTACTTGTTTGAAGAACTTAAATGCTGTGTCAATGAGCGAAATTTCAGGCGGCATCATCAACAAATAAATTCAAAAGGTATTTTCTTCACCTTAATAATGCTTATTCAGTTGCATCAACGACTAGAATTGTTGACAGATGATATAATGGATGATTACTCAACTGTACAGCTGACAGTAAAGTTTTCTATAAATGTTTTTTCCCTGTCGTTATATCGCTCTTGAAGATCCACTGAGTATCATGAGGTGGCTCTTCACGTTTGTTCTATGCGTTGGACTTGCTGTGTCCAAAAATCCTGAAGGTAAAACAGTTTCCACTTTTCGGCCTTCTTTTTAGGCTCGATTACCAGCCGCTGTTTCGGGAAATGAGCCAGCGCTCACTCCCGAAATCTCGGCTGGACGCGTGAGGTGAGCCATTGTTAATCTCCGCCAATCAGAAACTCGCCTGCACAAATCCGTCTGGCATAAATTTATATGTTTTGGCTGCGAAGGTATTCTTTGACCCGGCCTCTTCGAGGTTTACGGTGCATTTAAGGTAGGAAACATCCAAGATTGCGACAACGAAAAGTGTTCGAGAAGCTGGAGAATGGGAACTGTGTCGTTTTCTACGGCCTGAGTTCGAAAACTTCACTGATTTTTCAGTTGGCGCCAAGGTCAAAATACGGCTTTCAAATCCATTTCTATTGCAATTTTCTCCTCATACTTCGATAATGTAAGAGCAAGTAAGATTCCTCAAGATCAATTGAAAGTACTGCTGAGTTTATTGGTGGCAAAACGAGGGGGCCGATGAGGTCGACCGAGAGCTGAAGCCGCCGAAGATTTTTTTGATGATTCGCCGGTTGAATTCAAACTCACATTGATCATTCTGATCATTTAACCACAAACTCAAGCTCGTATCATCTGGAAACTTCGCACAGACGTTTTAAGCATTGTTATGTAATTTCTGTTTTCTTAAAATCAGTGTTTTTGGGATGTCTAATGCTATTTCCCCGCAACTATTGACTTCGCATAAATTATATTTTGAAATTACGTCACAGACACAATCTATCGCTCACGCGTCCAGCCGTCTCTTCTCGGGGAGGATACCCGAACTCGAGTGAGCGGCGGAAATCGAGCCTACCTTCTTTTAAGTGTATTATTATGAGATATCTGAAATAGCAGTCGTTTGACTTAGCAGGCAAACGCGCAAATCGTGAACTCTCTCATGTTTTTGTACCTTCACCAAACTCCTTCTTGAATAGATGCTGACCTCCCCGAGGTCAGCTGCTTTTTTAAAGTTGATCGCTGACGAGGTACTGGTTTTCGATTGGATTACAGGCTCAATCCAGGTTAACTCACCTAAACATAAGAGAGGCTTCATTTTTCGCGCGCTTTCTGTGGCTCGACGCGGCTACACGGCCATTCTACATCAACTACATTTCTTACACAGTCAACGCTTTTCGAGTTCAGGTGGGAAACGGTTTGGAAGATGTTTTATTTCTGCATTTTTCGCTGGTTTCAATCCAGTTTGATAGCTGTGGTCCACACTGGTGGCTACGCAGTTATTCAAGTCAAACATCGGAGGGATACAAACTTAAAGCTGCGTGTTTATTTTTAATTTGCTTTTTTCTTTGTAATTTTTGGAATATCTTTATAAGCTCTGATAAGGTTACACGATGCTTGGAGGACCTATGCTTAGAACAGAAACGAAAGGAGAGGGAGAGTTACTCCACAAATGCTTTCCTTGGGCACTAAACCGTTATTTTTGTGGATGCGTTCTTTCAAGTGGATGCGTATTTTTAAAAGGTGGTTTAATCGGTTCTTCCTTCGTTCAGGAATGAAAATCGAATTTTTATTTTCAACTGGAATTAAATAACAATTATCTTCACTCTTTTGGACATAGAGAAAATGTTGATTTGTTTGTTTGTTTGTTTTGCTCAAAAATGCGAGCGAACAAGTGCTTTTATGATCCGTTTGCCCAACTGGTTTTCGTTGTGCCTCGACATTGACAAGACAGTTTTGCCCTTATCATGTTATAAACAACTAATCGCAATGGGTTCTCGTAAAATTAAGGGGAAATCTCACTAGCTTGTTTTTTCAGAAGTTTGTTTAAAGCACCTAAACATTATTTAATCGTTGGAGCGGAGCTTGTTTGAAGTTCGTCCTTTCTTGGTTGCCTTGCCGTATTTTGCCGATTCTTGTTCCAAGCCAATGTGGCGTGTTTCAATGAAATACATCAAAATGTGATTGATCTCGTTTTCAGAGATAAAGCGGAATAAAGTACTCAGTTTAGAAAACTCATCTTTGACCTAAGAACTAAAAATGTTTTTTTTTATGGCTTCTAATTTTAGCGTGATTCTTATTCGCTGGCTATTGACAGTTGACTCTGAAATGGCTTTTTTCCTTTGCCATTTGCTCGCCGAGGGTGTGCATATTTTCTTTTAAAACTCATGTTCAAGAAAAATTCATTGCCAAACTGATGAATTCCAAAGTAAATTTCACTCGAAAAACCGAATTTTACTCATCGCTTCGTGATTCATGCGATTTCGGTTTTTAGCGTAAAATTTACCGTATAATTCATTAGTTAGGCAATGAATTTTTCTATAGAAGAAAGCAAAGAAAATGATTTAACAGCAACCGGAAACATCACAACACGGACAAATCGAAACCTTTCATTTTCACTAACCCTACAGGTACATTAGACTATCAATCTAGTACTTATGAAGAGTTGCTATGTAAACTACATTTGGCCACATTGGAACAACGGAGAGTACAGAGCATGTTACTTACCGTGTATAAATGCTTACACGGTGTAGCACCGTCGAATTTACGAACTTATCTACAGGTGCGTGAGGCTGGCTCTTAGCTTCTTAGAGGTTATGCCTAACTGAAACCGCCCGCTGTTAGAACAACAACATTTGGTCTTCACGCTTTCCGTTATCGGGCCCCCAATGCATGGAACTGCTAGGAAGGCTGATACCCCATCTTTGTTTAAACATAAACTTAAAAACAATTCAAGAATAAATAGACAAGCATTGTTTTAGTAAGTAGTTATTTTGTCTTTATACTTATATATTTATGTACTTAGTTTTCCTATTTTATGTACTTAGTTTTCTTATTTTATATTTAATTGTATTCGGAGATACTAACACAATAATTATTATTGTAGTGCTATTTACAATCCGAATAGAAATAAAGTTTATGTATGTATGTATTTGTTATTTTATTACTTACGGTCATTTAGATCAAGACTAGATCAGTCTTGATTTTTTTGCTGTTCTGCTTGTAATCTTATGGTATCAGGGATTAAAAAGAATATTTATTTGGAGTGTATGTTTAATTATCGTTATCTAGGCAATAAATAAATTACAGTATACAAATCGCTTTGTACGGAACATTTTTTATTCACAAGTTGCCTAACTTGGGAAAACAAACTGAACTGAACGAGTGTGCACGGTGAACGATTGACTTTGTAACTCGTTATCTTCTTAACGGTTTGCTCACTGCCGTGGCAATGTGAAGAAAAACGAAAAGATTTAAAGTTGAATGTCACAGTCCGCATGTTTTAAAAAAGGGATGATTACGAAAAAGAGGAGTAGGTCTCAGCTAACAGGTCGTTATATACAAATGTTGAGACAATTCATTTGCTAAGATTTACCAGGCCAAGAAAAAAAGACCGTGCCGTCCGATCTTAGCTATAATTGTCGAGCGTTTTGTATGCGTGGTTTTACATCGGGTCTATCGTTTTTATTTTGTTAAGCGAGATAATTGCTACTAAAAAAGTTAACGCTAAAAAACGACGTTTCGACCTTTCAACAGTCATTTTCAAGTTGAAAGATAAAATTTAACATGTGCACATATAATCAATTGTAAAAGTGCTAATGAGGTATTGACCGAAAACTTAATCTTGAACCGTGCGTTTGAACTTTCCTCAAATTGGCAGTTTTTCTATCAAGAATGTTAATGTCTGAAAACTGTTTTTGCTCGCCTACATTGTCCTGAAACTCTCGTAGGGAATGCCACAATCACATTTTGATGTATTTCATTGAAACACGCCAGGTTGGCTTGGAACAAGAATCGGCAAAATACGGCAAGGCAACAAACCGTCCCACCGGTATCAGGAGGTCACCGCTTCAAACCCTGTTGAAGTCCTGACATTTTCAGGCTTCTCTACGCAATTACTAAAATTGCGTCCATAAGTGCGAGGATCATAGCTTTACTTGAACATGACATCTCTCACCATGTTTTAATCAATAAAAAATTAGTGAGGGGCATTAGGACTTTTCCGAGTATATCCCCAAGGCACCATTGAAAAGAATTATTCATTCAATCTTTGATTTTTTTTTTCAATTTTAGAAAATGAAGGTATCCACGATCCAGATCTGTACGAAGGTGACATGATTCTTACCGCTCAACAACGTATGGCAGCCGAATTAGGCCTTGATATGGATGCTCCCTTTGGAAGAGCTTCGATAAAGAACAAGCGGTGGCCAAAAGGAGTTATGGCTTACGTAATAGACTCTACTCTGTGTACGTTTGTAGCGTTTGATTTTTAGGAAGTATCATATCGTTGCGATTTGTAACTGTATTTTTTGTTAATTTCAGTTGTTCATTAGATGACATATTGACATGAGTTCTAACTGTGCTAAGGTGATTCGATAGAAACCTAAACAGTAGATTCACGACGCCTTTTTGAGCGGGTGGAAATCAGAAATGCAAAGCTTCAATTCCCTCCGGATTTGTATTGTTGAGTCAGTATCTTTTTTTTTACACTGCAAAAGGATTGCCATACCAGTTTCAGGAAATAGGTTTAACTTGTTGTCGACCAGCCTTTAAAAGCGCTTATTGTCTCTGTTTTTTTTTTCACTGGGCAAGTCGGACTTTGACAACGACATCATGTTTCCATCAATTTCACCAGCTTGAAGAAACATCAAATTTAAATAACACGATAAACGATCATATAAATCACGTTTTGTCTTTTATCTTTCAAGTGATAAATTCTAGGGCAATGAATGCCATCAAAGCTGGGATGCAGGAATGGACCAGCAAAACTTGCATTCGTTTTAAGCCAAGAACAAATGAAGCAGCATATGCAATCTTTCGCATAGGCAAAGGGTGAGTGGTCAAGCTCATGTATTTAATTTGCTGAAAACATGGGACGCAAAGGTCTAGAGCGTTTGGGAAAGAGACTAAATACTTATCAAGGAATAAATATCGAAGATTCTGGCTAGTAAGAACGTTTAAGGACTAAAGAAAGCATTGGGTCTGAAATCCGTCGTAAAATCTTTTGCCAGATTTAACATTGCTAGGAAGGCAAAATTTCTGCAGTATGGCACCAATGACAGAAAATCCTACATGTGATCTGCAATGCATACATTAGGCAAGAGCTGTTGCCAACTTACCTGTACCAAAAGCACAATATGAAGAGTGTAACATTTGCCTTAGATTGTGTGCTGAGGTACAGGAAGCAGTCATACATATTATGTTGATTGTCTGTTTCCTAACTGCACCAAAAGTGTGCCGTTGCGATAAAATGCTATACGGGCATATTATCATGATCTCCTGCAACAATATTGGTTTGATAATGATCACTAGCTCCGAAACATTGTACCAACAAAGAACAGCTTCAACAGTAAATGGGAGTGCTCACGCTAAGAGCGTGAAAGCTCTGGATCTTCATGTGCACAAAGCTCCCAAGATCAATGCTAGCGAGTTCAATGACAAAAACGAGTTCTGCGCATTGTTTCGAAATCCTTGATTCTGTCTCCACTAAATTTGGACTTAAACTTAAGGCAATTCCCTTGAAATTGTTCTACTATCAAACTTTTTTGGTAAACTTGGCATAATTAACATTGATGATATGAACATTAAAAAAATGCAACAAAAAAATGGGTCACCGTGCTTGTTTACACGTTAGCAGGCTCTTAAAATGGGGTATTTTTACTGGTTGCGCGCTAAAAATTCGAATCACCTTCATACAGAATTAGTCTTGGTTACTTGAAAGACACAAAATTTTATTTTGAAAATAAAGTTTCTTTTATTCACATAAGCAGTATTGCTTCATTTACGCCGTTTTTTATTGCCTGGTTGTGGGAATAGTGCACGTTTTGGGACAATTCCTTGGTGGTTATTTTGGTTGGCCAAAATACACTCAGTATACGGAAATGTTTTCCAAAAAAATTCATGTTTTTCTATCAAACTTTTTTTTTTTCAAATATGTTCTTTATTAGACTGTTCTTAGCAAATACCTGAAAAATAATCGGGGGTCACCGAGTTCGTTTGAGAGAAAAGGAGCATTTATTTCGCTATCGGGCTTAGTTTGAGGGAAATCTTTGACCTAAGAACTAAAAATGTTTTTTTTTATGGCTTCTAATTTTAGCGTGATTCTTATTCGCTGGCTATTGACAGTTGACTCTGAAATGGCTTTTTTCCTTTGCCATTTGCTCGCCGAGGGTGTGCATATTTTCTTTTAAAACTCATGTTCAAGAAACATTCATTGCCAAACTGATGAATTCTAAAGTAAATTTCACTCGAAAAACCGAATTTTACTCATCGCTTCGTGATTTATGCGATTTCGGTTTTTAGCGTAAAATTTACCGTATAATTCATTAGTTAGGCAATGAATTTTTCTATAGAAGAAAGCAAAGAAAATGATTTAACAGCAACCGGAAACATCACAACACGGACAAATCGAAACCTTTTATTTTCACTAACCCTACAGGTACATTAGACTATCAATCTAGTACTTATGAAGAGTTGCTATGTAAACTACATTTGGCCACATTGGAACAACGGAGAGTACAGAGCATGTTACTTACCGTGTATAAATGCTTACACGGTGTAGCACCGTCGAATTTACGAACTTATCTATCAAAACTTATCTATCAAACTTTTTTTTTTTCAAATATGTTCTTTATTAGACTGTTCTTAGCAAATACCTGAAAAATAATCGGGGGTCACCGAGTTCGTTTGAGAGAAAAGGAGCATTTATTTCGCTATCGGGCTTAGTTTGAGGGAAATCTCTTACGTTTTGTGCGCGCACGTGCTCATATGCGCACGCTTATGACGCGAAATCGTCAGCAGTAGGGATGCGCAATGCAGTACTTAGGAATTACCTTAAGGAGGGTAAGCATATTAACTGGGAAAAGCAGCTTTAGCCTTAGGCTTTATTTTTCTCCACTTGTTTGTTTGTTTGTTTTGTTTGGTTTTTCCCGTTTGATCTCAGTTAATTATGCATGCTTCACCTTGTTGTAACAGTTCCAACGGTTTTTATTCTTTCAAACACTCTGTAACTCACTCAAATATGTTATCAATTTTCTGTCACTTCATCATAGTTAATCATGCATGTTTCCCTTAGATGCTATCATATAGTCGTTAGGGTTTTTCAAACACTTTGTAACTGACAATGATGTTCGTAACATCGAAAAAAATGTCGTCGTCTTTCTAAGAATTACAAATCAAATTGTCCAAGTCAGGTCTTTTTGGCTAATTGCACTCCAAGAGCTCAAGTCTCAAGAGGAAGAATATCTGTCACTGCTTGCAGCAGAGCGAAAGCTTACTATCTCTTGTTCGGAAGTCTGCTTAAATCGTAAAATTCTTCGGTACTTACATGCACAAATTACACGTACTATTCGACTATTATGGTAACTTAGCTGTAGTATTTACCATCTAAACTGTGTATTATAATAATAATAACAACAACAATAATAATAATAATAATAATAATAATAATAATAATAATAATAATGACAATAATAAATACTTAATAACCGAGAGTGAGGTCATTATAGCAAAATCTCAAACTGAGGCCTTGCCGTATCGAGGTCAATACAGCCAGGACGAGGTTTGAGATTTTTCTGTTGTTTATTATATGGCTAACAGAACGGTTCTAAAGAAGAAAAAGTAATTTGCATAATCCATAATCGGCCCGTGGGCATTACGGGAGAATAATGCCCTAGCGCTTAGCTGGTCTTAGCCAATCACAGCGTGCGTTATGTCGGCCAGAAACACAAGCCAGGTGATTATCGCACTTATCCGGACAATTTATGCAATTGTCTCTTACAGACACCTTAAAAATTCAGGCGGCCTCAACGGAACTCGAACCCATGACAATTGCTTAAATTCTTCGGATAAGTGCGAGGATCAGTTCTTTCTTTCGTTTCAATTATGCATTTCTTTCGCACGAACGTAGTAATGGTTTTGTCGAATTATGCTAAATGCAAAGATAAATATAGTTTCTTCAACACCTATTTCGCCATGCGAACAGAGCCTCCTTTTGTCGTTTTCTTTACTGAAGATCGTTAGCGCGAGGTCAATACAGAGGAGAAAAGAGGAGAAAAGGAGGCTCTGCCTGAATCGCATCAACCGCAGCACGAACTTCTGAACTAGTCAATCTTGCTTTCTGTCGTCAAACTGGTTTTTCCAGTGCGAGCATCCGTTTAGTAACAAAACCGATTATTATAATTGACCGCCCAGTACCGTGAAAAACCTGGCAACATGCAGCACATACTCAATAAACATCTTATTCGATTCATGCCGAGTCTTTCTCGAGAACGCCAAAATCGAGCAAGCAAAAGAAAGGCTGTGCTAGTAGGGTGCACCTATTTGTTTTTCCTTAAGGGATTCGCAGGTATCCGTCGTTTTCGAGAGCTTCCCGTTGTGTGTAGAGCACTTAATTGTAATTGTCATTCGCATCGGTTTTAATAGTTACTAGACAGGCGGCGATCTTTAAAGTGTTGAGTTTGTTCATTTTAGTTTACTATAATCTCTTGAGGTTTTTCTCCGGGTTTTCCGGTTTTCACCTCTCCTCAAAAACCAACATTTGATTTGATTTCCGTTAATTTGTGAATTTCGATTTACAGTGTCTCGTATTAGTACTCCAGCGCTAGAACATTAAACTAAAGTTCCTTCTCACGAGCTCTTCTGTTTCAACTTCTCTCAGCTGTTCATCGCACGTTGGACGAATTGGTCGTAGCCAGAATATCAATCTCGCGCGGGGGTGCTGGTACAAGGGTATCGTGGCTCATGAAATTGGTGAGTGTTATTGTAACCTGAGACTAATAAAGGCAAATGCGAGGGTAACCTTTTGACATATTCTACCCTTTGATTAAAGAGGTCAAGGACCAAGTGCGCCCATTCGCCACCATACTCTTGTCATTTTTTTTCTTCCTTTTTCTTTCTTCCTTTTCCCCCCTTTTGCAATCTATTAGATTTTAGATTTATTTTTATAATTCAGAATTTCTTATCTACCCGTCTGATTTTAACCTTTCGTGAAGCAATGCGAAATCATACATATAACGAGTCATATTGAATGCATGCAAAGAAATCGATTAGTAGTAGAAAGAAGTGGCTAAAAACAACATTACCAGATCCGTGTATCTTTCATGAAACTCCGAGATTCAGATATTTGATACGAAGCTACTAAGAGGACAGTTATTTTGATACTATTTTTTTCAATATTGGTGACTAGTTGAGATCGATTCATGCATGCGTTTGACACATTTGCGATCATTTCGTCGGTGACAAAGACAATAAATGCTTTGGGACTAGTGTTTCAGTAGTCAATAACGCGTCCGATAACCTGCAAATTCTCCAAAACACTTGTTGTTAACACCAAACCATGTACCCCTCTCAAAGGGGGAAATTGATTAATTGACTGAATTGTTTTGAAGTTTCCCTGCTTTCCTTGGACGGAGAGACGAGAATTGTCTACTGGCGCATAGGGATGAGCTTGACTTTTTAGAATTTGGACACCCCTCAATCCATCCTTTTCGTCTTTCTCCACAACTTGGCTTATTATTTTGTGCTCTTGCCATGGTGTTGTTTGGTTCAGCTTATTTGAGTTTCACAACCCAGTTTGTGAGAGTCACACAGCAGAAGAACTCGCGAACAGTGTATGGGTTCATTAACACCCCAAGTTATTAACAGCAAAGGCCGTGAAAGTCAAACGGGGCATTAAAAAGGCAGCACTTGCTCGCCAGTTTGTCCGCCGCCGGGGTTGGAACCCGCGACCTTCCGCACGATTCTTAACTAGTTGAGTCATCCGGTCAACGGTTTCTTGCGTGACCGTTTGATAAAAGTATAATCTTCCAATCGGAAGATGCACCTCTTATACGTGTGGAGTAGAAATACGTTCTTTCAAGCTTCTTTGTGAAGAAGATTGATGACATTCGAAACGAAATAGAATCCAAATATGCTATTTCATCAGATTTGCATGAAGTACCGCCAGACCCTAAAGAAGAATGTGCCAAAAACTTTACGATCATTTAAGCTGTTGTCTGAAGGTGATAGTAGTGCAATCATAATTAGAAGAAATCCGCCAAAAAAATCATGTAATTTAGACCCAATGCCAACCCAATTGGTTGTAGACTGTCTTGACCAATTGCTACCTATTATTATCACCATCGTTAATTGTTCACCATCACAGGTTTTTTTCCCTGAAGCGTGGAAGGACGCCCTCGTCAAGCCTCTTTTCAAAAAACGCGGTCTTGGTACGGCTTATAAGAATCTAAGGCCCGTAAGCAATCTGCAGTTTCTATCAAAAGTAACAGAGAAAGCAGTTTTTGACCAATTACATAGTCAGCTGGCTGGGAATGATTTATATCCCCTACTACAACACAACACAACACGAAAACGGCACTTTTAAAAGTTGTAAATGACATCTTCCATAACATGAATCGTGGACATGTTACATTATTAGTCCCGCATGACTTAAGCGCAGCATTCGACACAGTAGACCACAATATCTTACTACAGAGACTTGACACATCATTTGGAATTACTGATTCTGCGCTAATCTGGTTTAAGTCATATCTGTCGGATCGTTCGCAACATGTTATCGTAGATGGCGCATACTCTGATAGCACTGAATTATCTCATGGAGTACTGCAGGGGTCCTGTTTAGGGCCGCTGCTGTTTACCATATATGCTAGCAAGCTCTTTGAGGTGCTCAAAACCTGCTTACCAATAGACCATTTAAGGAATGGACAATACCTAGCGAGCGTCCATCCAATTCGGGATGCACGCGGATAGTTGGGAGAGCACGAAGGTAGCGTAAGAGATGCTCGAGGCGCAGCCTTCGGTTTATTTATAAACCTTGACTAACATTAACAAATTCTTCCCTTTTAATCCCAAAATTTATCTTTCCATCATATCCACAAATAGGCTTATGCAGTCATACTTGTCATACTTTTTTCACAAGGTCATGCCCTCGGATTCTACCATGAACAGTCCCGCCCTGACAGGGATAAATACGTTACGATCCTCTGGCAAAACATTGAAGAACGTAAGTTTCGAAAAAAAAGTATTATTTTTAGCGAACGTCATCTCTAAAACATTGATGTGCTAAATAATCTTTGTGCAAAGCTGCTAAAGAACGCAGGCTCATTTACAAAGGATGACCATGCAAGGATGGTTGGGCTCATCAGCGCTTCTGTCCTTTAATAGCTTCATTTTCAAGGTAGTTCTCTTATTGTAATTGCCGTTTAAACCAACAAAGATTCCCATAAATTCCTCTTGCACTGGCTGCCATGCTAGCGGAGGCATTTATATTTCGGTACTGTCGTCTTCAGTGCTTGTCTCTCTACAGATGTGTTTACTGCTATTATTTTCTTTCCCTGAGAGAAAAACATCAGCCCTGAATCGATTTCTTTTGGGGCGTTCACTATCGTTACTCGAGAACCGATTAACTTAATTCCAACCATTTCTCTGTAATTGACTGAGCCAAACACTGATGACACGAAACCAAGCTTTTGTGTTAACAGAAATGATTCAGTACCCCAAGATTTACGAATTGCCGGCTCCATAGGCAGTTTAAACGTGTTATAATGCGAATATCTGGCGTGACGACTTACCACACGGCAGTCAAGTAAAACAGTCGTCCGTTTAACTACACAGTCCGAGGATAAGTTTATCATTTGATCGTCATGATAAGAAGTGACTTGCTTTTAACATTTAAAAAATTGGGAGTGACCAAATAGCATACCTTCAAACAGAAAAAGAAAAGATTTCGTGGCAGACATTTTTCTTGCTGGGAAAGTAAAAAGCAGCCATAAACAGACGAAGGATCAAAAGAAACCTCTGCTAGCAGGGTACATATTTACTTACACTTAGACTTCACAGATGATACTCTTCAGTGGTCGGGGTCACTATTCAGTATACAGGTGATCCCATCGGTGGAACCCTGATGATCATTTGTTCTTCTCGTCATCTTCTTTTAATTTTAATATCTTAGTTTGACTATTAACGCTAGCATCGCTAAAGAACGTTGTCCGCTGATCAGCGTCAATTATTGTCCCACAAGGATTCGTGGTCGATCGGGAATAGACCAATTTCGATATATAGTTCAGTCCGAAACAGAAGGCTTCATCTCGAGGCTCTGGGGAATAAATATAAGAATTTGTATGAGTTTATTTCCCAGAGCCTCGAGATGATGCCTTTTTCGGTGTGTCGAAATTGGTCTATTCTCGTGGCCACCATATTGCCATCAAACTCAATTGGCAAAGTAGCGATATACGAGACAAGACTGTATGCTCGAAGAAAATTTCCTGCGGTAAGCTTGTGAGTACATAGAAAATGTAATACAATGGCGACGATGACGAAAATAGAAAGAACAAATGTAAAACTAGTTCATGATAAGAGCGACACAATTTTATTCTTTTAAAGGTTTTATGGAATGAAATCGTATCATGATGATTATGTCTGTGTATTACGTTGAAAAAAAAATTAGTTAATACTGAGTCGAATGTTACAAAAACAACTTAGAGTAAGGACGTCGATCAAAAATGGCAATGTGATTCAATTTTGACTCAGGCCGCAGGTAACCCTCAGATAGCCTTGTACTGACCTTTTTACTTGCGCTTAAGTTCTAACCAACCACAGAGACCTCTTGTGTGTGCTCTTACCACTCTGATTCGTCATTTGCGCAAACAGTTCAAAGCCTTGGCATGAGCTGAGGTAAACGTTCAGCTAACGGTATGTTCTCTTTGATGCGATAGAGCATGAATAAAGATTCATTCATGCATTACAGTGAAATCGATATTAATTAGGTAAACTGAGCTTCAAAAAGGAAAGGCTAATAACGGAAATGGAAAAAGAAATCTCAAGTTTCGGCGAACAAGTGTTGTCACAGGGAATCTCCACTCCCACAAAAGGATAACTTGAAGCCGTAATAAATAATTTTTGCAACTTTGTTCGAATATTTTTTTCAAAAGAAGCTTTTTTACCAAAAAATAATAAATTTCAGAATCGCTCATTTCACTCATAAGTTCCTCAGCGCCGACTTCTTGAATAACTGTGGAGTGTTAAGGTTTCCTCGTTGATACCCTAGAGTAACATATCACATTCCAGGTATTCAAGATGGCAGCGCCTGAGAAATTTGCAAGTAAAAATTAAAATTCAAACAATATCTTCGAACACTTTAGTTACACATTTTATTAAAAACTATATTTCTTTAATTAAGCTTAAAGTTACTTTTGTAGGAGAGAGGTTCCCTTCACGGTTATGAGTTTACAACTTACTCATTCAAGT
>NC_090891.1:8511595-8549095 GCF_036669925.1 Montipora capricornis | reverse complement strand
TTTATGGTTTGACGCATGTGTCGAAGATTTTCATTAAAGAAAACTTCATCCGACCATAGTTAATCGAGGGACTGGTTATGAAAATTAAAACCTTTAAAGGCGAGAACAATGTCTTCTCGAAAAAAGGTGTGGTTTGTGCACCTTCAAGGCCAAAAATACAGACAAAATCAGTAAACAAAAGACTTGACGAGTTTCATATCCATCTCTATGCATTAACTATACTCCGACCTTCCTTTTCGTTTTCGTTTTCGTTTGAAACCACTGGCGTAGTATAGTCGTGGCACTGTCAGGTCAAATTCATTTCAGTTGCGCACGGCAGTAGCACGACGTTTGAAAGTGGTGTAAATTCAGTGTATTTTAGGAGGACAGTATTGTTATGGGTCGAATTCTCCACTTCCGTCAGTTATGTACTCACTCACTCACCCTGCTGTTAGCGGCATCTCACTTCCAATTTGCTGTTAAGTGGACAACCTTGTGTCTTAGGAGCTTGCATGATTAGCACTAGCGTTTGGCTTCAAATCACTTTACCAGAGTTCCGTGAAGTGGGAAATGGTAGTCATTAGTTGTTCCAAATCGCGACTCAAAGGTTCCACTAGTGTAGCAGCTGTCGTAAACTGCTATTGGCGAGTTTAAGTAAATCACTACGGCTGGTGCTACTACGGCTACCGTGACTGAAAAGGTCTGGGGAGAGTACGGCGCGGTGGTCTGCTAAATTTTGAGTTCAGCAAAGCAAATTACTAGGAAACACGGGCTAAGGAGTTTCAATGACGCTCAAAGGACGATGGCCGTTGTTCGCCTTGCTAGGACGAACAAATTATTTCTAAGCAAAAGCGAATGCTATACACCTTGTACAATAACAACAATTTGATGGATGAAATATATAATTTCAGAGACAAATATCTCAAAGAATATCGAGTGAAAAACACAAATATATCAATACTCAAAGAAGCAAAATAGCATCGTATAGTATCCAGATATAAAACATCTTCACTAAATCCTCAAAGCAAACTTAACCGACGAAAAACAACCTCGTGCTGAACACGAGTATTTCACTTGACGCGCTTCGCCATTTCAACAACTTTGCCAAAACTTATCGTAAGTTCATGATACGGATTTACAAGCTTACGAGAGGCAACCTTGACACAATCCTTGACTTAAATGGACCTTAAAGGATATAGCATCCAGTGGAATTCTTAAAATGCCGAGATGTCCGTTGAAAAGGGCCAGAGAAGCGAAATAAACCCGACGTAGTAGCCACTACGGCAAAACATCCCGACTCACGTAGTCAGATTTCACACTACGGCGACCACTACGGCTGGATGCAACCGACGTACATGCGCAGTGTCTCATTTTAGGGGAAATTTACTTCCGGCAGTCGTATTAGCGCCAGCCGTAGCGATTTGCTTAAAACACCACAGTGTACAGTATTTCAGGTGAAGTTGCATCAGTGGGGCCGTCCTAATGAACTTACGACATAAGTTAAATACAAGATATTTATTTATAATTTTCTTCTATCTACTAATTTACTTTATTCACTCGTTTGTAAAATATAATAATAATTATCATGCTACGCAGCCCACCTCGATTAGCTTCGCCATATGCGGACTGCGTATTCCTTTAATAAATGTCACAATACGAATGTTAAACTAGTCTCATAGCTACGCGGACCCAGGCACTGTTATCGTTTTATTACGTGTATTGCATTCAAAGTCGTATAAACTTTAGTGTAAGTAAAACTTGTTTTAACAAGGCAAGTTTATTTAAAAATAGCTATTTAAAAATAGATCCTTAGAATCTAATGAACCCATCAATGGCGAAGTAAATCGTGGATTGAGAATCTGGATGGTGTAGTGAAGTTCTTTTTGATCTGAAGTGTTCTCCCATAGGTTCAGCGAAATCATCATGTGATGTTTTGCTACTTTTTGTCTGCATGTGTATGCCTTTCACCTCAAATATATCATTAATATTTGTTATGTACACTCTGAACATAACATGCTAAGCTATCAAGACAAGTTACTTTAAGAAACACACATGTCTCTTGAGGATGGCCTCTATCGTCTAAATCCCTTTACAGTGCGACGCGCCTTACCGTGGCCACCCAACAAACTTTCAGTTGTGACAATTACATGTAAGTACGTCAACTCAAACGACCCATTCAACGGTGTTTAACTACAACCGTGCGAACTTTGCAAGGAGGGGTGACTGTCAATCAAATTCGCCCACCCTGACTGGCGTATAAGGTTTAAAAAACTTTGTTAGGTGGCCACGGTAAGGCGCGTCGCACTGTAATATTTTAAAATATTACAATAGATAGCAACACCAATACATCCCACTGTTAATATAACATTGGTGTAGCTTTGAGATATTAGTGATTCAATGGCTCTTTGTAAAGTTACAGTACTGATATCCCTCTTTGTAGATTCTTGATGTGCAGTGCCTGTGTGGCTTTCACTATATTCTAGTTCATAGTCAGGTCTCAAACACATTTAACAATGCCGGTAATTCTATCTGCATTAAAAAGGTCTGTCTGTTCAATTCAGGAAGTGAGACAAGGTTGAAGATTGCTAAACAGCGACACGACGAAACAGCAAAACGAAGCACCAAAACACCTTGTTATATAGCTGGAATTTTTCCCGCTACAGCGCGCCCATTCATTGGCTAGTTGATGGTCACATGACATTTCACAATGAAACTGTTTACCGCCAAATGCCATGAGCGGGCAACACTGCGAAAACTATGACGTCAAACGGGGAACAGTTCACTGTTACCCGCGAAATGTTGACCACTGTTGCACGTGATCAGAGCGTGCAGTTGAAGGTGGCCTGATGTTGTCGCTGGAATCTGAGCGCTTTTCTCAAAATGTTTGACCCATTTGTTTTGCAATATAACAAATCACTTAATGACTGGTCCCTCGGGAAACAGTTCATTTTGTTTCCCTCGAATCTCAAATTCGATTTGAGATTTTCGATCTCAAATCTCGATTTTCGGGAAACAAAATGAACTGTTTCCCTCGGGACCAGTCATTAAGTGTTTAATGTATGACCCCACCATACATTGAATACTAACCGACAAAGGTTGGATTTGAGATTAAACATCGTTTTAGGCCTAATAAGTTATTGCTCCTTATCTCTGTCTTAATCTGAATGCTAATCGTAATCTCAATGAATTAGGAGCAGTGTATGGTGGGGTCACACATGATGTGTTAGTGTTTCGTTTGGCTGTTTCGTGGTTTAATAATGCCCGACAAGGTTGAATACAACCGATTTCCAATATTCATTATAAGAATGAGGTCATTAATTGAACTGATTCCTTGAGTGATATTATAAATCAAAAAAGCACAAACTCATTGCAACACATTGTTGTCCTCCTTTTTGTCCAAATACCAACTCATTACCTTGACTATATGGTGCTGCTATTGTTTTGCTGGGGTAAACGTACATTGGGGTAGGACCAGAGTTTTTTTCTATATCTGTACTCAACTTAAATTTACAATAATGTGCTACATGGGTTTGACTTTTGTAAAGAGACATCACACTGTTACAAGAAAACAATGATGAATGTCGCTTAGCTCGATGTTCTACTTTTTTTATTACTTTACGATGTGTCCCAGAGGATAAATTCGTTTTGTTCTGATGCTTTCCAACCTTGATGGAACAATGCATTTTTGAAGACTTTGATGTACTTGAACGAATACATTCGTAAACAAATTCTCTAACCTTTCTGTTCTTGTTCCTTAGACGTTGTAGAGTTCGTACTGGTATTCTACTGGGTTCACGATCACGTCTAAGTGCACAACGATGTTTACGTGAATGCTCCTTTCGATTAACATCAGATAGCTCATTTGATACAGCATGATTCTCATAGGTTCACTCGTAAATATTCGCTCGTAAATTGATTTCTCGTAAAGTTCGCGGAGTGACCCAGTTCGAAAACACTGAACGTCATTTAGTGTGGGTCTACCGCGAATGGTGTGTCCGTTTGTATGTAACCTGCTATCAGGCGTACTTTTCTTTATCGGTCAGTGTAAAATGTAGACTGCAAATTGGGTCTAAAATGCAGACTAGGTACAAAATAGGTCTCCGCCTATACCTAGGCTTCAGTCTGCATTTTAGACCCAATCTGCGGTCTACATTTTATACTGACCATTTTCTTTATGGTGCAAAATGGTACGCCTGATACAATTTCATAAAGAGACATCAGGACTTTACTCTGATTGGCCGAAAACAATAGAGCTCTTGGTGCATCGTTCGGTTTGGTTGCAGAATAGCCGTTTTCACGGGTAGTTTTTCTCATTTGCATTACAATGTAATCTAACGTGAATGCGAGGCAATTTCGGGTTAAAACTACAAAATAGCCCAAAATTGCCTCACATACATGCTAGATTATATTGTAATGAAATGAGAAAACCTAACCGTGAAAAGGGCTATTGTAAATCATACATATTATGATGGCCGCCGAGAAGGATTTGAACAGGAATGATGTTTAGGCTCTGTTTACAGCTGCTGTTGCTTCGACTTCAGCTTTTTTTTTTCAAAAATCTTTAAAGGAAGAGCGGAGAGAATGCATCGGAAGAATGATTTGTCTAAAAGAAGACATTTTAGTTGTACTTCCTACGGGATTTGGCAATAGTGTTTATATTTATAGTAGATCCCGAAAATTCATCGTTCCTCTTCCACCGACTCGACAACGTTTGTATCTGTGGTAAGTCTTTTGGAATATATTCGGGAGCAACAACTCGTGAATCCAAAAAAGATGAAAAGAACTTAGTCCTGCCACAATCGGGGAATCAGCCGAGCTTGAATGAGAAAATCGACATTTGTTTACTGAAGCGCTGAACAATGGTTTAGTTACAGACTTCTTACAAAATGATGTTGAGTACCTGCTGCTAGCATCTTTTATTTGCATCTTAAATATTCGAGTATAAATAAATTTTATTGTATTGTTGATTGCGCCTGATAACATGGAGGATTCGGTTTTTTCTGCGATATTATCTCGAAATTCTTTCTTCCTTGATGGTTTGAACAGAGAAACCGCACCAACGGTCAAGCGGGATTTGCAGAAACAGCTTTGATTATAGGGATGAAGACTGACTTCGCAGACATTCCAGCTAGAGTTGTATTTTTCGTCGTCTTTCCTGAATCGCAACGTGCAGGAAATTGTCAATTCCGCTGGACAGAGTAACACAGGCTGTTAGATTTCACGTATGCGCTTTAGAAACTCAACGGCGATTTGTGACTGAACGTGGAAAACGCAACCCAATAGACCATATTCGTATTCTCGGTATTGGACTGGAACTAGCTTGCAATGGAGGCTAATGCGGGGGAATCTTTTCAAATGCAAATAATTTTTAATATATTCCCACGCATTAGCCTCCATTGCAAGCTAGTTCCAGTCCAATACTGAGAATACGGATATGGTCTATTTATAACCTAGGCCTCCTACGGAGTGCCTGGGTAGTAAAAGTTATGTTATGTTAAACAGAGTTAACTGAATAGAGGGTAATGTGAAGTGCTAGATTTATATCCCATATGAACCATGTGAGCGTTAGCCCTACTGATGGAAATGGGCCCACACAAGGACAGAGAAAAACTCTGACCAGGTTGGGAATTGAACCCACGACCCTCGGGCCAGATCTCCGCCGCTCTACCGACCGAGCCACAAGGTCAGACGGGAGCAGGCCGTGGGAACTGAAGATGCCAAAGCCACGGCAATGAACATGTAGAAGTACAAGGAAAGGTTACGTTTATACAAACGTTGGCCGTGTAGCACTTATATTTTAAACAGAGTTAACTGAATAGAGGGTAATGTGAAGTGCTAGATTTATATCCCATATGAACCATGTGAGCGTTAGCCCTACTGATGCAAATGGGCCCACACAAGGACAGAGAAAAACTCTGACCAGGGTGGGAATTGAACCCACGACCCTCGGGCCAGATCTCCGCCGCTCTAGATCTACCGACCGAGCCACAAGGTCAGACGGGAGCAGGCCGTGGGAACTGAAGATGCATCTTCAGTTCCCACGGCCTGCTCCCGTCTGACCTTATGTTATGTTAAACGAGCTGGAATGAGAGCGTTGTACAAGGAAACTATGGCTTGAAAAGTTGGTAGATCGCTCATTCTTCTAATCGTTCGTTTGCATTTTTGCAAGTCATTACTGACAAGACAAGCACAAGTGCAAAACCTCGCACACGGTGTTTTTGTTGACTCGGAGAGGGAATGCAGCATGCCACAAAGACGACGAAAAAGAACTCCCAAGTGAAATTTGTAGAAGGATTGTCAGAGCCTTTGAGGATCCTACCGCAGACTACATACCGGTCCCTAACACATTAGGTGTGAATAGGAGCACTTCCAGAAGCAAAATTCGTAGGGTGGAATTCTTTGATTGCACTCACGTGATAAGAAGGCCATGTTGGTGCCAAAACAATAGAAAAATGTAGTTAAAGTTTTGTAGAATAATCAAGTCAAATTCCCAAAGATTTTTTTGCCATTGTTCTTCCATCAACATGGCTGCCGTGACGCCAATGTCAATCAAAGATTAGATTCATGCAGACATATTTACGGCGTTGTCTTACAGCGGTTATCAGTCATACGCGCCCCTCAACGACATATTTTTCATATTTCGAATGTAGAATTGGGTGGAAGTGAATCAAATGTTTCCATGAGTGCCTCCAATAGTTCAGGACTATTGCCATGGAAATATTTGATTGACCTCCGCCTAAATTTTAGTTTCTAAAACATTGAGGGATTATCTCCATGGTTAGCATTCAATCATGGAAATTGCAACATGGTATATACCCTAAAAATTCCAGTTGCAGCTGGCCTCGGTGGCTCAGTTGTCAAGAGCAACGCTTGACGTGCGGGCGACCCAGGTTCGATGCGGCTTGAGGTCCCCCTATTGAAGTGTGTTCTTACTCACTGCCGGGCATCATTACTCTATTAAAGACCCTGCCCGGCTGCCGGGTATCCAGACAATAAAAAATAAGGTTTGTTTATTATAGAAGGTATCACACTTTATTCGGTTGCAGGGTGGCGCAGTGGTGAGAGCAGTCGCCTCCCACCAGTGTGACCCGGCTTCGATTTCCAGATTCTGCAACATATCTGGGTTGAATTTGTTGGTTCTCTACTCTGCACCGAGAGGTTTTCTCCGGGTATTACTGTTTTCCCCTCTCCTTAAAAACTAACTTTTGACTTGATTTGCGTTAATTGTTAATTTCAGTTTACAATGTCTCCATGCAATTAGTGCTCCAACGCTAAAACGACTAGACTCTTAAATAAAGTTCCTTTCGTTCCTTTTCAGTAATGACTTTCAAAAGATTTAAAGGACAATTTTGTTGGCGCCGATGTGTAGTGCTTCTTAAGTCGTTTGAGATCCATTTTGAGAGGGATCGAAGTAATCGAATTGTTCAACGAGTACAAGATGGAATAATTGCGAAATACTTACGATAGCGGAAAGTAATATTTTAAGGTGACGTTTTCGTTGACGTTGCCGTTGTCCTCGCTTTACCTCCCTTGTACACTCACCGTACGTCACGGTGCGTCCCATGCCATGAAATCGAGATTTGGATAAACCATTTGAAAAGTAACAGAAAGCTTTTGTCCACCCCTATCGCAAGTCTGCTTTCTTACAAAGCGGTCGTGAAGTGACTAAATTATCTCCTCACGACAAGGAAAATCCCCCGATTAAGAGTCGCGAACGGACGATTTAATTTGGGAAACGATTTGACAGTTGACGAACATTGCGCAGGAAAACAATTTATCAGACACAAATCTCTGTTGAGGCATTGAGAGACAGGCAACTTTAAGACGTACTCGTACATCTCTTTGGTGGCCCGGTATGAACTCTCAACTGAAACAATTCATATCTTCATGTCAAGTTTGTCAATCCTTCCAGAAAAACAACCAGAAAGAAACTGTGATGAGTCATTCTATTCCTGATAGACCCTGGTCCAAAATTGGAGCCGACCTTTTTGAGTTTAAAGAGGAACATTATTTAGTTTTGGTTGATTACTACAGCGATTGGATCGAATTTGATAAGATGAGAGACCAAACTTCAACCGAAACCATTGCCCTGCTACTCAAACAGTTCTCACGATGGGGACTTCCCGATGAGATTGTTACTGACTGTGGAAAGAACTTTGACTCTAAGGAATTCTCACAATTCTGTCAGAGGAAGGAGATGAAACACACGAAATCCTCACCACACCATCACCAGAGCAATGGCAAAGCAGAATCCGCTGTGAAGATCGCCAAAGCTATCCTGAGAAAGACTGAAAACTCTGCTTTAAATCCTTACGAAGCCCTGCTTGATCAGCATAATACACCTACTGTTGACATGACGACCTCGCCTGCTCAGAGATTTCTACACCGAAGACTAAAATCTGAAATTCCTATGAAAGCCACTCTGCTTACACCGGAAATTGCTGAAACTATCCTGGAAGAGAAAGCCTAGAAAACAGCCAAGTCTCAAATGTATTACAATAGAACTGCAAAAGACCTGAGTGTTTTAAAACCTGGAGATACGGTTACTATCAAGCCTGAAGGAGTAACCAAAGGACAAAAATGGAGAAAAGGACTTGTTGTTCAGAAACTTCCATATCGTTCATACGACGTTGAAGTGGATGGCAAAACCCTTCGAAGAAACCGTGTACACCTAAAGCCCATAGGAAAGCCGACGAATCCGGAGAAGACGCAATCGGCCCAAAAGCCAAACGCTTATGTTAAAGTCAGTACTCCGGATACCAAAAAGTCTGTACCTAGGCCTGCTAAGCCTGCTAAGTCTGCTAAGAAAATGAAGCTAGTCGTTGCAAAACGGACACGTTAGGTCGTCTAGTTAAAGTACGCGCAAGATACTCTTCATTGACTGTTAACGTAACATTGTTCATTTTACTGGGGGGAAGGTGTTAGGAGATTGGACCCGAGTCTAAAGTATTATGAGATGTAGAGCGAGAGTAACACGAGTTGAAGTTGTTGAAGACATTAAAGGCTGAGTTTATATTAATCGGTGTCGTCTCTTCCACGCAATAACAACAGTATTTTTCATAAGACTGAATCCTTACATGACTCAAAATTTCTAAACGCAAGTGTGATATGCCTTTACCCAATCTGGTGTTGTAAAAATAATCAAAATCTTGAGGTATGCATTTGTTGACGTATGTCACCCTTGAGAACTGATGCTGTGCCCCAACATGTTTCCAACTGCTCTCCTTTAAATCCAAAAAACATCTCAGAATGTCCAAGTGCTCTTGGTTTCATTGCTGTATTGCTAATTTACACCACAAAAACCATAATGCCTAAAATATTAAAGATTTTCTCCAAAACAGTTAGCCTGAACTGGAGGTATCCAGGGTCTTATGCAAAATAAGTTTCAAGGTCGGGAGGATCACACTGGAAAAAATCAGAGGTTGTGTTTCCATACAGACATGTTAACCCATTTCTGAGAATAGCACTAACAATGTACAATTTCCCCACACTACTCAGTCCCAACTTTAAGCTCGTTTTAAAGTCCAGAAACTTGAAGTAACTGATTATGTCTCCAAACAGCCACTCGACACTTGTTCTCACTGTGCTCATAGCAGTACTGTAAGCTTCCATCTGTGGGGTTAAAGTCCCATTTCTAAATGGACATTGAAGGTGTACGCGGATGGGGTAGGCGGGATCCCCGTAAATACAAAGTGGTTGTCCAGCCAGGCTGAAGGCATATTGATTGAGGTCTTGCAACAGGTGAGAATACGAGCATACCTGCATCATGCTTTCTGCCCTCTGCAACAAAATTCACGGAGGAGTGTTAAAGTTCAGTCAGATAAGTGAAAACAAAGTCATCTAACATTTTGTTGAAAGAATATTGAAGCAGTGAGGGTCTCAAAGAAATATATAGTTCATTTTTCCAGGAACTATGACAATCCAGGGAAAAAAATTAAAGTATCCATTTGTTCATTCATATATTATGAAATATTGAAAAGATTTTTGTTATATACAAAACAAGCTTTGCTGTGGAAATAGTCAGCTTGGCTATGAGATAATGAGATTGAAGTTTTCTGTAAGAGGGTCTTTTTTATAATTTCTCATGAAGAAGCAGTTGCATGTTTCCAGGAAGTTTCATTTCATGCAATTTCCCAAGATGAAAAAGAAAACAAAGCACATTGGCAGTTGCCTACTCACCCTGACCCCAGATTCAATTTTCTAAAGAAAAGACAACTTACCAACAGGGCCATACATATTTGCAATTATTCCATTCGGGGTAACAACATACTGAAACTTGATTCCATGGACTCGCTTGTGTCCATTGCAAAGCAACCTCTGGTTGACAGTGCCGGGCCTACAAATAGGGCGAACTGTCCCACCAACAAAACCAAAACAGTTATTAAGTGGGCCTCCTTTTCGGTGAACAACTTAGGCAAATCTTTCAAGATTAACTTGGCTTAGCAACTGATGATTCCACTGCAGAATGCGATGGCTGTGAACTTGATAGATACGATCCAAAACTTGATTTGTTATCATGCACAATACAGGAACGGGTTTAGCGAACAAGTGGACCATGTCACTGTATCGGCAAGGGTAACACAACCTCTTCAAAAGCATACACAATCCTTTAGTTCCGTCACAAATTTTCTCTTGGTGACAACTTATAACATCAGGAATCCGTAAAGCATGAGAAAGTCTTGGGATGTCAGCTTTCTTGAACCGAGATTCGGACAAACATTCACCTTCGGTCAGGTTTTGGAGGTCGAAATGTGGATACAACTCACACGGCAAGTCCAGGTTTCGTGGGTTGTAAAGGTCGTATAGTAAGAGAAATTCGGCGTTATCGAGGACATTCATGTCATAATAGAGCATTATAAGCTCTCTTAACTCTTTCCAAGACACCATTTTTTTTAAACAAACATACCACAACAAAAAAAACTTGGAGGAGAGTTTCATTTGTTTACATCGAGTTTGACTTCCACCTACTGCAGAAAACTTAATCAATTTCAGTTTGGCGAGAGACGGCGTAATCGGCCCAGTCTCTTTCGGTTGTCTCAGCCGTACCAGAGCCTCGCCGTAGTGGATCTTAAAGTCGGTAATGAGTCGATAATGAGAACTTCTTATACGGCGAGGCCAAGTGCTGCAGACCGTTTATCACCAAAAAATTCCAAAAAATAGCAGGCATTTAGCACTTAAAGGGTTAATTCTAAGCATCGAATACATCCAGGATCGATTTAGATTGACACCGTGACGTTGTATCGTTCGTTTAGGATGGGCTAGGTTTTGAAACGTCCAGAACCAGATCAAAAACCTAAAATATACGAGACTGCTTGGCATCCAGCTCAGTGGTGGTAAGAGGCTCCTTCAATAATTAAAGAAAAACTAAAAAAAAACAATCTTGCAAGGGCCGCAATGAAAGAAAAAGCCAAATATGCGGACTTACACCTTTAATTTGGAAAGTAGACTAACCGCTGCTGCTTTGCCATTATAAATACAACTAAAGGATATTACATGACCGACCGCAGTTACGAATATTAACTTCGACAAAGATATAGTCACTATTAGGGAGTTCAATACACTTGACAACTTAAAATATATTTCCTTTGTCAGATAAAATGCCGGGAGATGTTTTAAATTAAAAGTGATAAGACTAATAGACCCCCGGATAAGCGCTGACGAAATCAGATTCAGGAGCCGATTTCCGGTAAATATGCAGATCTCTGGAGATACATGAACTTTTCATCGATTCGCTATAGTGATATGAATAGATATCTTTAAGAATAAAATGTTTTCCTTGCAATCATAACCCTATGAACTTCACTCAGCGCTCAGCCTTCAATTTGATTCCAACCGGGTATTTAAATACTCTTAAATATTCTTCAGTCTTTCATATTCTATTACCGGTCTATTTTTGTCAGATAAATTTTGTTTGAGGGTATTCGTTCTCTAGTAAATAAATTAAAAACAATGTTTTTCAGTTTGAATATTTGATTATCCTGCCGCAAGAGAAGGAGACAATATGAGACTGTCGAGAGTTCATAAAATTGTTAGTCTTTTGAGACTAAAACAAAGGATATTCACAATATTTTGCCGTTCATATACGAGATATATAAGAGTTTAAATAATCACGAAGAGCCATCTAGACCCCAGAGCATTTCAGTCTTTTTTTGCATAGACATGCGATTGGATTGACCAGAAGGCTCGAAAAGCGTTCATATCTTTAAAACTACAATTTGTAGCTGTCACCAAGATGCTACATATGTAAGTGCCAACGAGCCAGGCTTGCGTGACCTGGCGCCTGGCGGCTGCAAACATCACGCGGCGTACTCGTGCGGCACTCGTGTGGCTATCGCTACGGTCAACATTTCATCACTTTGGTCTACATTACAGCTTTTGGTGTGCATTAAACTCAAATTTGAAGCGCTTCTGAGATTTCGTCCGCCTAAAAATCTTCTCGCGGCTCTATAATCTGCTGCCTCGCCAGGCCTTCTGAAGACAGAAGGCCTGACTCGTTGGCAATAAAGTTGCTACAGCACTTGTAAAGCTTTATAGCTGTTTGACACAAAGTAGGTGTTCAGCCGTTTTACGCGCCCAGAAATGCCGTGAGAACGCCTCACCTGTTCCAAATCTTACTGATGAATCAAATTCAGGCATGAACCGAACTGAATTAATTGAGTTCGATTCAAGTAAGGTCATTTGTTTTATAATAACACACGCGCCCCAAGCTCAGTGTGAGCATGGCCGACAAAAATATGAGGATTTGTATGGGAACCCCGCCGAATAAAAAGGTTTAGAAGATAATTATATGAAAAAGTCTCAATTAAAAAGCCTAAACTTATTGCCATTGTGGATACCTTCCTTCCTGTGTGTTTATTTTCCAGATCCGACGCGATTTGAGTCATTTTTCAATTTCTGGGTTGTCAATGGTTATCATAAAATCCCAAAGCTGGAGACTATTAAAATTCTCAGGAGCTACCAATTTGAGTCAAATATTCCTGGATAAAATGTTCCCACGGTCTCAATTCCACATCAGAATCAATTGAAAAAGATTGAACTTTCATTTCAACCCACATCAACGTGATAACAGTCCTGCAAGCAACGCCAGGCGGTGAATATTGCAACAAAGAGTTTTCGAAGGCGGTGTTTTATCACAAGATTGGGCACCGCTTTGACCGTTGATAACAAACTGACCCTTACCGGGGTGAGAGACCGTAGTTTCTCAACCGCAAATTTCTTTATTTCCCTGGGTCTCCCGACATGACTGCATTGACTCAAGCCTTCAAGGAATATTAACATGCAAATAAACTTTGTTCGCGTAGGATATTGTGCTACGAATATTTTGTGGCTGGACTTACTGAAGTCAGTGAAATTTAATTATTAGCATCTGAGAGAAAACAGTCGCGTCGCGTCGGGAGACGCCGGGGAATGAAAAAATTTACGCTTTACAAACTACGCGAACAAGTTTTATATGCATAATTCATGTTAACTCCTTGAAGGCTTGATAAATACACTTACTACTACGTACAAAATCCTATTAACTAATAAAAGCGGCATGAACGCGCAAAAGTTTGTTTGCTATGGCTTTCATTCTCGCATCTTTCAATACTTTTCGGCTTCGCGAGTGTGTTTGAAATTTGTCATCATGAAGGAGGCGTGACTGTGATTGGACGACTGAGACAATGCAGTCAGTCGGGAGTCCCAGGGGAATAAAGAAATTTGCAGTTGACAAACTACGGTCTGTCTCCCCAGTAAGGGTCAGTTTGTTATCACCGGTCGAGGCGATAGCCACTCTTGCGATAAAGCCCCGCCTTCGAAAGCTGTTTTGTTGCAATATTCACCGCCTGGCGTTGCTCGCAGGACTGCTATCACGTTCATAGTGGGTTAAATTTTTATCGGCCATGCTCACACAGAGCTTGGGGCGCCTGTGATAAGAAAAGCGCACTTTGCCATCAAGTTTGTTCCAAGACACCTCACTTAACAACTCAAATGAAATATTAGGTAATTAATTAAATTGCAGAAAACTTGTATATAGAGAAAGCAAGTGGTAGCCGGAAATGCCGCAATTCACCTTATTTACCCAAGGCCCTACTCCAATGATCCTTGTCCCTCAAATTTGCGGAAACAGGACAACCACTATTCAATTAATGGCTGAAAATTTCTGTTAGACTACCTTATTACATGAAATTTTCACGACACGTTAATTTCGCGATTTTGAGGTTCGCATATTTCGCGACACCTTAGGCCTGTTCCAAACGTCGTGCTACTGCCGTGCCGAACTCAAATGAAATTGTCATTTCCATTTAAGCACGCAGTAGCACGCCGTTTGAAACCATTAAGCGCGGCACGACTACTTAGCACGGCAGGACTTGTCCTGCCGCACGGCAGTAGCACGACTTGGTTTCAAACGGCGTGCTATTGTTGCGCCGAACTCAATTCATAAATTCATTTAATGTATTTTGCATTATTTTCATACTATTACGCTGGATGGATGGTTTGTTTTGTCTTTTGAATTTAGCGCGACTGTATTAGGTTCGACGTTTGAAACCACTGCCGTGCCATCGTCGTGCCACTGTTAAGCCAAATTCATTTGATTTCGGCACGGCAGTAGCACGACGTTTGGAACAGGCCTTAATTTCGCGATTATGCGAAAATTCTGCATATTGACTCACTTTAATTTCGCGTTTTTGAGTGAGACACACTCAAGGAGGATTGTACAAAAGAAGTGCTACCTGGAGTAGAGACGGAAAGCAGTAGCGATGAAGAGGACCAGAACATTACCACAGAATAGCTCAAAATGATTGTTATAAACGTGTCTAATAAAGTCGCTGTTTTAGTTATTGACATAATGTGAGTCACTCAATTTTCGCGTCATGTTATTTTCATGTCACTTAAATTTCGCGATTTTTTAAAATAAAAAATTGTCAAGTACTTGTGAAGAATTTAAATTTCGTGGCTGGTATGACGCGGCGTTTCATCTCTGACTTTGAGCGCGATGCTCAACGAGTTTGCTGGAATTCGAAAAGTATCTGATGAGTCTCTTGGAAGAGACGAAACGCCGCGATTTTTTTTAAATCGCGGAATTCGCGAAATTAACGTGTCGCGAAAATGTCATGTAATACGGTACTTACCAAATGTCACATTGTCATGTCAATTACGAAGTTTGCTACTGTTTTGCGATTTAATACTGAGCACAAAATCTCAAAAGTTTGCCCGGTTACCGATGATGTTCTATCGTAAAGCGAATATTTTTCTTTCGCCTCAAGACTTGATTTGGTGGAAAATGAGAAATCAATCCAGTCGAGAGAACCCTTTTAACTGACAACTCTTTTTTAGCTACTGGCCACCTAGCAATTTTGCTAAGGTAATCCCGTTGCTAAAAAACCAAGAGAAAAGACAACAAAATTTACTCAAAAGTGGAAAATTCAGCAAGGCATAAACATTGACGACACTCATTTGCACTCCTTGGCCGAATAAAGAATGACTTGCGCCAGTTTTTCTCGAAATTACCGACGTCCAGACCGGACAAACAACGGCTATTTGGTTTGTGTTTGTGTGCACTGCTAGATAAAATTGAAAGGTGACGAGAAAGACATTGACTTTGCACTGGAGTGCAGGTGCAAATCGGGAAATTAAAGTCTTTACATAAGAATTTCTTCTTTTTTTTTAAACACAAGAAGCTTTGTACCCGAAAAAAAAAGGCGATAATGCGTCAATCAGAATCTGAGGCAAACGAACACATTGCCTCCACAAAATGAGTTCAACGTACAAAGTGTTCAAGCTATTTAATTCGATTTGGGTGGACCCACTGACACAAACATTAACCTCGGCTTATTTCATGTTTGACGTAAGGACTAAGCCTTTTTTAGAAGCAGCTGGGTCTCCGCTGATAATAATATTGCTGCAGTGGCGGAATTGAGTCACAATCGAAATTAACGTAATGTTAGAGAGGCTGGCGTTCATCTATATCAATTTAAACATGTAGCGCTTAGTTTATCCACAGCAGTCGACTGAAATTAATGGACGAGTCAGAAATGAATGGACTCACCAATGACACGCGTGATACCGAATCTCACTGCTCTATCTACTCTCCTGTTCTACTTGTTATGGGAGAAAAGAGAGTCTTATTGATCATTATAGTGGCGAACGTATTCCTCATGTTAACAGCAAGTTTGGGAAACGTTTCTATACTCCTCAGCTTCCTGTGCGTACCGTCTTTGCGTTCAACCTCCAATTACCTACTATTTGGACTGGCTTTAAGTGATCTTTGCGTAGGATTAGTCGTTCATCCTTCATACATCGCGGTGATATATAACCTGTACAACGAGAGTATTCCACACTGCGCTGTCCTTTTCATTTACATGATAGCAACATCATTTTTAGGGACTGTTTCCGTGATGACTATTACAGTTATTGGTATGGATAGGTACTTGGCAATACGGTTGAACCTGAGATATCAAGAATTTGTGACCGAGAGAAGAAGTACCATGGTACTGATTGTTCTCTGGTTGACATGTGGTCTTTCCTGCCTCGTTTGGATAGAAGGCTTTCGCGTTTATATCGCTTTTACTACATTTGTAGTGACGGTATCACTGTTTGTAATATGTGTTATTTATGTCAAATTGTATTCTGTTGTTAGACGCCACAAAACCCAAATCAGTCGTCAAACCGTAGCATGGAAGACGGATTATGTTGAAAAGGTTCGACAGCGAAGACTCCACAAGTCAACCATCAACACTTTGTACGTGTTTTTTACCTTCTTGGTGTGCTACCTTCCTTTCTTCGTCTCCATGACTGTTCACAACTTATCACGCTTGGAAAACAAACAAACTGTCATCGCCATCGAGTTTGCCATAACCTTGATGCTCTCCAATTCGTCTCTCAATCCACTGATGTATGGCTTCCGTTTGCGAGAATTTAGAGTCGCAGTCAAAAAAACCTACCGAATATTGTTTTGCTCGTCTCAGACTTCACAGGGATGAATGTTTATTTAATCTAGCTGACTAAAGACAAGGGTTTTATGCTACCATAAAATATATGAAGTGGCAGCAGGGAAGCCTGTCGAGTTCGCTAGGGAACTGATTTCCCACAAATTATTTTGCGGTGGTTCCGCAAATTGTAAAGATGCCATTTAGTTTCATTTAGGATTACAGAAAATATGCATCAGTAGATTTTGGTCATTTTGCAGATTTACTTGAATAGCAGAAACAAGGTGGTCATTTTTAGAGGACTAGTATTGAAGTTGGTATATTAGTGGAATTTTTTTAGGGGACATGATTCTACTTGTTACTTAAATTAATTGATTCTTCCTGTTACTTAAATTCTTTGTGTTATTCAACAGAAATAGGCGCCGGATACATGAATGAACCTATGTGCTTGCGAAATAGTTCTCTTATTACTTTTTGTCCATTCATTCTGGTCTTTAATTATTCATGAAAAAAAAAAAACAAGAAATGGATCTTATTTACAATCATCAGAATCATACAATGCCGTTGTTTCAAGGAACCTTCTTTTGAATCATCACCTTTAGTTTGGCTTTTTGAAAACTAAGTGCAATATTTCATTAGTGGTAATTTTATATCAGTTTTGAGGGTTGTAAAATCCAATGGTAGGTTTCATGTAAGTGAAGAAGACTTTGCTTGTGTAATGTTATTGTGCGATAGCTGATAATTCCTAAATAAAAGAACGCTTTTAACAGACTCTATACCTTGGTGCAGAGTCTTAAGATTTAACCCCTTTTTTTTCTTTAGCTTATAGCAGAGAGAGACTGAAAGCGGAAAAAATAAGACCACTTCAAGACAAGTTCTTTCTCACAGTAAATTGCTTGTGTTCATGTCACCTATCAGCTCTAATGCAGTTTTCGAAAACTCAATTAAACAGAAAACTCTATGGGACTGCAGCTGTTTTTTTGAAACCTGTCTAAAGCGTTTTATGATCGATGGGAAATTTTGGGAAAATGTCAACAGTGGCCATTTTAAAATTAAAATACGAATAACGGTAAAACGAAATAAAATGTGAAAAAATGTTGAATGTTTGAAATAGTATTTTATGAGTGCGCCACTTGGAGAGGATGATGTTTATTCAATTTCCTTATCTTTTTGCGTGGCATGAATAAGTACATTTTCCTGTTTGGCTTAAAGCGGTAAATAAGTGTACTCTTCAGAACGTTTTCTGTGTCGTTTTTATGTATAGAACTCGAGGATTAGCTTAGTCTGCTGACCCTCTGCTGCCCTCTGGATCGATTCTGTACGTCTCGCCTGCGAACCTACAGCATTTCGATTATTCTGTCTGTGCTGTTGAAAACCAAATGTGCCGCTCTTTTCTGGAACTTTCGTACAGACTTACGCCTTGAGTTGTGTGTGTCTTCCAGGGACAAACAGTACTCCAGAGTTGTTGAATGTTTAATTCACCCCTAGCAGATTAGTAGATCTTATATTTATGGTACAAGAAAAACTAATTTCCCGAATTTTTTCCCTGGAGTTAGCACCTGCCGCCAGCAAGACTGAAAAGTGCCTGCACAGGTAAATAATTGGTAATTAGCGCGGACCTGGGATAATACGACTTTCAGCACCTGGGAGAAAGCATGAAACTAGAGAGATAGAACATTGCGTTTACATCAAACGACAAACTTCGGACTGAATTTCGCCTTTTGTAAAAATTTTAGAAATTGTTTGGTTTTAGCTCATTTCTTGTTTGTTATAGACCGAATGTATAAATAGCGCCCAATGGCAGCCAAAAAATATTCTTTAGTTTATGAGCTAATTGAACTTATTAGCCTTGTTTGCATGGACAAAATGCAAAAGAAATGTTGCTCGAGAACGAGCCTAGTGAGTCCAATTAGGAAACTGGGAAAAAAACTCCACCCCTGGAACTTACATGTGTTGTATAGCACATTTCACTCTTCTCACCATTGTTTAGCCCTTGACCAAATTCCAATTCGATCCGGAAAGCGTGGACACATGTTGAACAAGCTCCTGAGCGCTCTTTAGGTATTTTTTTTACCACCTGATCAGTTATTATAGGAAAATGCTATATCTGTATGTTACAGGTAAATTTGAAATTCAGGTTGAACTGATTTCAACCTAGGTCATTTTTATTTTAAACTAGATTGAAATTGAAAGTAGGAAACATCAACAAAACGTCCATTAAGTGTTAGCAAGTACGTGTATACGTTGTGGTTTAATTCTCCGTCGTATAATGCTACGCACTGCAGAATTCATTATGCACATTTTCGCCACTAGTTTCCAGGCCATCACGCTTCAAAGCAATTGTTATGCATATTTCCCCCTTATAAAAAGGCAGTGTGAAGCGTGAGAAGTGTCTTTTTTTCGCGTGCATTTTCCAGGCCGTTATTCGTACATGTTCAATATGTCGAATGAAGAAGAAGAACCTTCGGCGGAATGATTTCCGTACAGGTCCCTACTTCATTATGCATGCAGAATAAATTAATTATTCATTCGCGCTATTGTTTTGTAGAACAATACGTATACCCAAGAGAACCGAATATATACATGGGTAACAGGCGGTGTGCGCAATGAGATCGCGTTGCATTTTGGTATCGGTATTTTCCAAGATGGCGGCGGGAGAGCTGTATTGTGGTGAGTTATTGCATCCATTTCCTTTGCCATTTAGCCCGTTCATTGTATATTTTCTTATTAAAATAACTAGGTAAACACTCGTTCTTTGGTATGCAATTGGTTTTGGCTAAAATCGATAAACATTGATTGTTTTTTTACACGGCAGCGTAGCCAGGCAAATTTACGGTGTAATATGAGACCATTTTTGTAGGCCCTAGAAGTCGCTATTTCTGATAGTTTAAACATTAAAAATGGTCTAAATTGCTTCTTTTATCTTTCTTCTACAGCTAGAGATAAACGCTCTCAAACGCTCTCAAAAGCTTCGCCAGATATAGCCGTTTTTGCTTAGTGGATTTATAAGCAAATATGGCCTCTAAAAGGCCTATTGTTGTAGGTGGCAACACGCCAGGCAAGCCTGCAAGTAAACGTTCATCGACGGAAGGAACGTCGAGAAAAAGTTTATTCCATGAAGGAAATGAACCGAAAAAGTCATCGGGGAAACGAGAGTGGAATGATGCAGAAACGAGTGCCTTGGTTCAGTTCATTTGCTTGTTTTGGGATAATGCCGTCAGCGATAAATGGCCAATGCAGAGGGATGCTGAGTTTTGGGATTCTTGTGCTAGTGCAGTCAACAAGGCCTGTAGTTCTTCAAGGACAGGTTGGTAAAATTCGAAATGTGTGCTTTTATTGGCAACGAGTCGGTGAATTGTCTGAGAATTTTAAAGTTACAGAATAGTGCCTGCTTTCTGACCTAGGCAAAGCTTCTGGAGCTTGGCTTTAAGCTGTACTGTCATCTTCATTTTTTGAAAAACCAAATGCCTCTGAAGTTCTTGCTGTTGTCTGCCTTTAAGGTCCATCTTGTCGAACAAGGGTAACAAAGCATTTGTCACACCAGTTTGCCACCTTGTCTGAGGCTGAAGAAACATTACAGATTGACTACATCAACAATGACATTCCATCTGACTTTGGTGCAGTCCATCAGAATAACAGTCCACAACGACCTGCCACAGCCATCCCTGATAACACTCTGTCTCCCATCTTCAACTGCTCCCCAACCAAACGTACACAGCCATTGGCATCCAGTGTGGGAGATTTGGTGCAGGAATTTATCTGGAATTTTAAAAATTGTATGTCCCACAGGTTACGCACACAACTCCTTGATCATCTCCTCAAGATCACCATTGTGGATAGTGAGGGACTGGACTTTTATAAGTTTGTGAATAATGACTTTCTTTCCTCCAGCTTAAGTGGAATGAAGACATTGTTTATGAACAGTAAACAGAACTTGATTTTTTATTTAAGTAAGTGCTTTGAGGGTCCACATCCCCGACTGCCCATCAACCAAATGCCATATGGCTTGTTAGATTACAACATCCGCTTCTTTGCAAGGGGAAGTACACAAAACCTGGGCATTGAGGAACATTATGCGTCATGGCTGGCAACAATGTTCTCTCATTTTGGTCATAAGTGGCTGTGCCTCCATAGGGGACCGGCCTGGCAGTATGAAGTGCAGGAAACTGATGAGATCGAGGAGTCCTTGCTGGGTACTTCTTGTTCCAGTGAAGCGGAGTCGATGGAAGGATCTTCAACAGGGGAAGAATCAGTGGGAGAAGAATCAGTGGGAGCCGATTTGGTTGAGCAGATTGATATCATCCAAAATGCCCTGCAAGAGTCTTCACTCTGTTTAAATGATTTGGAATGGGCAATTGATACTTTAAATGATAACAACCCTGCAAGTCCCGTACTGGAGAACTCTGTGTCTTCTTTAGGTGAAGAAGCACGTGTTTCACATTTATGGACACATGTCAGTAGAAGTCAACAGTATGACATGGAAATGGGATCGAATGCACAAGAAATGGAGAAGGTTCATGACATCAGACCCACTGCTCATTACTCAAAAAGAAATCCAGGGTTGTTCGATCCATTAAAGGTTGGTTTGAAACATATAATTCTGTTTCTTCTAAATTTTAACCTGCCTGAAGTAGTGCTCCCTCCTATAAAATGTAATGGCAGGACTAACGCACTTCCCCCCCCCCCTCACCACCCCTTCTCCCACTCCACAAGGACTTAATAATGGCACAAAGCATTATACATACAATGTACATGTATGATGTGTATTTAGGTTTTATAATTTAATGGTTTGCTGTGTATAAAATGCCATAAACCCCGTAAGAGTAGTCTAACATTTTCCATTCTGAAAAAAATTTAAGGGTTTTAACTTCGAAGATTGAACAATAACATTAGCTGATAGAGTGGTTTTCATTTGAGTGTCGAAAAGTAATTGGGTTTGCATTTACTATTCTACAGGATTGGTTTAAAAATCTCATGCCACTTCTTCAGCCAATCAGGAGTAAAAAAAACAAAAGCAAAAGCAACAGTGACTCGTTCATGCACATTTTCCCTCGCTTCCCATCAACTACAGGTAATTACTTTGAGTTTTGATTGGTTCACTGGCTTGTCTGTGTCCTTTGTGCATGGCTAGAGAGATTACTTTGGTTTTGGTTTTATAACACTTAAATGAAAACCGCTGTAAGGTCGATGTTATTGACTAGGAGTAATAACAGGGCTATCACAAGCACATGCATGCCCTTAAAGAATTATTGTTTTGCTGTAACACAACCCTGTCACCAAACTAGTTAACAAAGAAAGTCATTTAAAGAGATCTTGTAGGTATTGTTTGTGATTTTGACTATTTCTTAGTACGTGCTGATGTCTGTTACACTGTATAACTTGCTACCAGCAATACTATCCATGTAGCCAGTCTAATTCTGGGTAGCCTAATAACAAGTCACTGCATTTGCTCAGAGTCAATAGTTAACATATTCCCCTGATGCACAATGGGATTCTCTCTTTCTAGAGTAAGGTCAACATTGCAAGCTTGGGGCCACGTCAGATCCAAAGGCGTATTACATCATCTGGATTTTCAAAAACAGTCGATATTCAAGTATGTGTTTTAAAAAGAATCATTTTGACATGTTTGGTAGACAATGCTTAATTAATTATGCTTTTTACTACAGGCATAATCAGAATACAGGCACTGAAAAGGATAGACTATTTCATAACATTGTTTCTTTTACAATGTATTGGTGGTTTGAAAGCTGACTGTTTCACTCTCTTCGGTTATCTGGTTTTCAAGCAAGTAAATATTCTAATCTAATCAAAATTTTTCAATCTGCAGAAGGAAGCACTCCAGCAAGCAAAGAAAAGCATCCCGTTAGGGCGATGGTGGATAAAAGCCGATGGCTGTGATGTGAGGAAAGGTTTGCGGGAGAGTATGCGGGGTGTTTGGTCTGATGATGACGATCTTGGGGATGGTTCTCTACAAGCATTGCATGATGAATATAAAGCAAGATGTACTTTCGTAAGGGGTATTGGTACACCGGGAAGGTCAAGAGTGATGTTGACTGATGTGGCAACTTTGCTAGCTGAATTACAGAAAGATCTGGAATTTCTTAGTACTGGTGCTGATGTTGCAAATGGAGTATACAACAGGGCACTTCAAGGGGGGAGATCAGCTGAGCACACCTTGATGGAATTGGCTTGGGCTGTTGTAGGTTTTGAGGAACTGATGAAAAAAGTGAGAAGTTTCCAGGTTGAACTCGGAGATTATGAGCAAGGGGAGTCTGACGGTGCAAGTGCTAATTTAATTTCCCTGAAATCAGGCTTGTTGGTTTACCTGAAAGATCTTTACACAAAGAAGCGCACTGCAGCAAGTCATATCTTGGTGTTCATGATTGCCGATGAATTGCGCAACAGAAAGCCATATGCCATTCCAGTTCGCTTCATGCCGTACCGATCCCTCACCGACTCAAAACTGAGGGAGCTGGAACTTCAGTTGGAGGAAGCTATGAGCAATGTGGGAATGACAGTTGTTGGTATGTGCTTAGTGAACCCTTACAAGTTAATTGTCTGTCATATTTAAAGATCCAGGTGCTCCAATGGCTCTCTATAGGCAATTTCTTTTAAGATAGCTCACTGGCCAATAAAATGTTATGCTCTTGACTATTAAGATTGCCTTTTTTATAATTACACCTTATTTCAGTGCATGTTTTTGTGCATTTCAGTGCTATATTATTTAACTTTCCTGATAATCCCATACATAAAAGTTCATAACGTAAAATAATGTAGAAAGCCTACTAAACTCATGTGATTATGCACCAGTCTTTTATTGTTTGTTATTGAACTCCATGGAACTGAGGAAGTTGCTTCTACATGTATGTAACTCATTACCGTGTGTTCTTGTTTGTTGTATTTTTTATTAGGTTTCACAACAGATGGAGAATTCATTGCGAACAGTGGGCAATACACGGCCAATATCTGTGATTGAGTTGATCAAGAATGCAAGGAACGAAGTGCGCTCTAAGAGTGGCAATACAATTGCTTCTTACTTGACCTTGGATGGACATGGTAGGTTCATCTTTCTGTGTAGAAGTCACGATAACAAGTGTTACCTTTCATCAGTTAGATTTTTTCTGGAAGTGTCAATAGTCAACTCATCTGCATTTCATTTAGTTTTAGGTCATTTGAAAACTTTGCAGCCTCATAATCTCATTATTAAGAGTTGAACTTGCTTTGTTGTCCAATAGGAAATCCATTAAAACGTCACCCGGCAGTTCCTCTAGATGATGTTGTGTGGATACATTCATTCATGACCAGTGCAAGAGACGAACCAGTCCCTTTCAAAGATGCTTTGTTGATTTTAAGAAGGAAGCTGTTTCCTTTCCAACATGATCCACACCCATGGATTGAAGGTAACAGTAATGGCTGCTTTAACAGGGCAGGTTTTGTAGTCTTTGCAATACCAGTCTCTGTTGTACGGATTTCAGCTAGAACCAAGGCTCTTCGTGTAAGAGGCCTGTAGTCATTATGTGTGGTCACCTGACAGTCTGTGGATAGCGAGGAGGGCACAGCCAGTTGTGTCCTGTAAGTGTACATTTACATTTTACCTGCAATATTGTTTCTCTTATTAGGAAGACCAGAGACTACTCATGAAGTGCTTAAATCTACAATGGCCATTTATCTCTACCGTAAAAAGATTGAAGATCTTAAACAGCATGTCACTGATCCTGCAAACTTCACTGACAATCTTTACCAGCCAGAGAGAGACAGCAGTGGTGAACTGATCCATCACCGAGAAGACCACAACCATCTTCTTAAACGCATCATATCTCGTCTTCGTGAAGGCCATATTCCAGGCATCGATTTGCGATATATGAGAGATGCTCTTCATGACCCTACTACTGGCTTAGCATATGAAGCTCTCACAGGGAAGAACAAACAGTCTGTGCCTGACTGTGAGCGCCTCATTAGTCCTGGAGTAATTTCTTTCCTTGAGCGAGTAGGACACGGTAGTGGAGCCCAAGTTCTAAAGATAATTCACAACTGGCACAAGGCAGTTGATGGAAGAGGGCTCTCTGAAGAGCAAAGGTCATCATACTGCCAAAATATGAAGAATTGGCTGTTAGCTGACTGGATGCCATGGTTTCAAACCCTGCCTGATTACAGCACTATTGATGTGAATAGGTATTGTAATTATGTTCAAACTTAGCAAAACTTGACTATTATTAATTAAATTACCTCCTTGTAGCTATGTCAAGCTACATGTATTTAAGTGACTGAATCAGTTGAATTCCAGGAATAAGGGTCAAGTTCTCACAGCCATCAATCTGTTTCTTATTGTCTGTTGGCATGGATAGCACTGATTGGAATGGATTGAAGTTGAACCATGAAAACCACATTCAAATGCCCCTTTAGAGAAAAGTCTTCTTGTATGAGACAAAAGCTCAACTATTTGCATATGGCTAGTGCCATATACAGGTATGTGCCGGTAGGTGGTGTGCTATCAAACAGTACTTGAATGACAATATTAGGTAACTTCATTTTAAATTTGCATTATTTTAGACCCATAAAGGGTATATGTGGTCTAACAGAAGAAGCTGTCATTGGCCTAGTTGCAAATCTGGAGAGCAGAGAATTGCGTCGTGCAGAGTACCAAGAAAGAAGTCTTCCCCCTGAGCATCCCCGTGCCTCAGCAACTGATGATGTGGAAGGAATTATTGCTCTGATGCATGAAATGCTAGGGGAAATATTTGATGTTAAGCAGTTTCTCGATGCGCAGCCTAAAATTCTAAATGAATTCAAGAAACGCATTGACCCAGAACTACATTTCCACTACTGGACAGGGGCCAAGGAACGATATAGAGAGTTTGAGTTGCCCTCCTTTAATGAGCCATCAGGGGAAGGAATCATTGAAAGACTTGACAGAGTCATTTTATCAAGGAGGGGAGACCCAGGGGTCTTTGTGGCAAATAGAGCTGCCATGCCACAGAGAGGACAGTTGACAGCCAGAGCTCAATTTCATAGGGCACCAGTACAGTTGCCTCCTCCTCAGATGCAAGAGGAACACTGAAAATTTTTATCAACCTTGTTATAGTAATAATACCATAACTTTTTAATCCATGTAGATAAATTATTTTTATTAATTGTTATGTTGACTAAACAGTCATGTTTAATTTAAATTCTGCACCATTTTCAACCAATTTAGATGCTATTATCAAGAAAGCTTTCAGGCCATAATTATTATTGACAGTTTGAGGCCATAGTAAACCAATGTAATGGAGCCATGCAGGCCACTTTTAAGGTCGTCATAAACAAGTAGTCACCATGAAAACTAACCATTCTCTTAACAAGAATCCAGCTGTTCTTGCAACTGGTTTGAATTACTGCAAAATTCTGATACTAAACACTGGGTGTATATTTCGTTTCAATAATAATATTGGTGTTTTATTATTAGAGGGACGTTTGCGTTTCGAAATTGGCAATGAAAGCCCGTGAAATCAGCCATAAACAATTCACACTAACAATTCCTGGGCTTGTAATCAGGAGGGCACCGCGCACCGGTGGCTCAGTTGATTGAGCATCGGGCTGTCATGCGGGAGGTCGTGAGTTCAACTCCGGCCGGACCAACACTCTTAAAATAAATGAGGAGAATGTGCTGCCTTTGTAATAACATCTGCAAATGGTTAGACTTTCAAGTCTTCTCGGATAAGGACTGTAAACCGGAGGTCCCGTCTCATAAGCTTTGTTGGAAATTAAATAGTATGGGACGTTAAAGAACCCACTCACTATTCGATAAGAGTAGGGGACGTAGTCCCCGGTGTTGTGGTCTAACCTTATCTGGACGGGGGCATCTTTCACTTCCATAAAATCAATTGTAAACTGCGTAACAAGCAGTCTGGCTAAACTCCCCCACAAAGTATTGTCAATTAGTCCTGAAAAGCCCCGTGGGGGAGAGACTAATAGCCTAACGATTGTATTCGAACGATTAGGGGAGAGACTGGGGGGGGGGAGGGTGGTAGTAGCAGAATTTTACGGGTTCTTGTCTCTGAGAAGCCTTGCTTTGTGCACTAACTAGTTACAGGTATTTTATTTTACTGTGCGACTAGCTCTGATTACTTGCTTCTCCCACTGGCCTCTCCTGGTAATATCTATCGTTAAATAGAAACCAATCATAAGGAAAGTCGTACAGAAACGAATTTTTTTAACGGATACCAGAAGTGATGGATCCTTGAGCAATGGATGTAAGTATCAAGTTAGTTCACTGGCTATGTAGCCTACTTTTTCATAATCTGATGATGACATTAAATATACAGCAATGGCAGATTTGTCATGTGTATTCTCCGGTTCTGCTTGAAGTTTAGCGTAAACAGGTCTGTTATGTCCATTAAGGTATTCAAACGCTTCCTGTAAACTGTCTTGCCTTGCTTTGGAATAACATGTTCCCATAACTTTAAAAGGCAAGCAGTGAGTTGTCACAATGTCATTTGGCTCAACAGAGTCAATGTTATCGTCTGAGGTGTCGCTGTCAGAGACAGTTGTTTCGGAAACTGGAGGTGCTGCATGGTCCTCCTTCTGCACAGGGATGAGGGTCCACAAGACAGTATAAGGTTTGCCTCCCACTTGTATCTGACAGTGAGAGTTGCACTTGTATGCCCCTCGCTGAATACCACCAGCTGCACCTTTTTGAACAACACCATCGAGGATATCTGAGCCTTTTTTAAAGCAAACCTTGACAAATTCTATTTCCATCACTGGAAAACAAGGAATTCTCCAGGAAAATGAAAAAAAAAACGATCAATTTGGATGATTTCACATGTCATCGCTTGACACCAGTTTCCATCACCTAAAAGGAGATTAGTTGGTCATTAGGAATACACTCCTTTTCTTTATGAGAACACTGAGGCCAAGATTGGACCAAAAATTCCATAACATGTACTGTATGAAATAAGAACATACTTGCACTCAAACAAATATAAGAACATTCCCATTAAAAAAGTGTAATTGACTGGGATAAATATGTTCTACAAGCAGGATCCATTTAAAGAGTATGGAATAATTAGAAGAAAAAAACTTTTATTTGTTGAAAAAAAGCTTGTTTCATTAGGTTTTTTCTTTCACTGATGACAATAGATTGTAGCCTTTACTACTTTTAGGAATGAGTAACTAACATGCCTGAAAGGGCCACATGTTTCCAGTGAAGTATAGTGTTCACATGGTTGTCCCATTTACAATATCAGAAATTTGCTAAAGACTAGGAATGAAACATACCAGGAAATTCTGAAGCGGACTCTGCAGAGCCTCTTTCCTGGCCATGTACACCTTCATCATCTTCAGTGGTTGTAAATGTCTAAAATGCACATGGTACATATCAAGCATAAAAATAAATGTACCACAAATTAATGTGTAGTTTGTATTGGTACTATATAGCCCACTCGCAAAAAGAGTGGCGTTTCTGAATGTGCATCCATCCTCACGCCAGTGTGGGATCGTTTGGGGGCACATTTGCATGCTAAGTTTTTCTTCTGCTTACAAAACTTGCATAAGAGTGAAAATGTTAGCATAATTATGCTGCCAACAGTCCCATAAATGAACATGCATCTTCCGTTGCCCAGGTCTGCAGCTCTTTTTGCCACAGGTTATTCTCAAGGAGCTCTTGCAAGGGGCTATTCTCCCTGTTCTTTGACATAACACTTGTACCTTATATTATCTGCCAGGCAGGTCATTAATTAATTAATTTATAATATTAATTAATTATTTATAATATTAATTAATTAATGTTATAGGCAGGTCAATAATTTTCAATTTTTTTTTTCTGAGAGCTCGTAAAGAAAAATCCACATACTTTGAAGAAATTAGGAAAGCTGTTGATTTTCTTCCCACTTTTCGTATCCACATTGCTAGCAGCCAGATCATTGGCATAGCAATCATCCAGATTACTAGAGAGTCAAGGTTTAATAAACTCCAACCGTTTTAACTTTATATAGCCTTCACTTCATGTTTCCACTGTTACATGACTTGATAATGATTTGACCGATGAAAGGAAAACTCTGTATCATTGACAAGCACTGTTACTAGTGGCCAATTGCAAGAGATAAGTTGTTCAATCAATTGCATTGAACCAATCGACTATTTGCCTTTTAATACCCTCTGGTGCAATATTTATACACCGCAGCTGTGCACACTCCATTAATATAACAAAAACAGCACTCAAATATTCTGTTGTTTCAGTTTAAGGATATAACAAAAAAAGGATACTTTCCACATAAAAACTGTATACCTATGGGTGGGTCAGTCTCCCACACTTTCAGTGGTACAGTTGTACAGCAGCTTATGTCAAACACTGTTTGGTGCTGGAATACTGCGTCTGCCTTATAAAACCCTTCTTGGTATTCATCTGTTGCTCCCCTTTCTGCAAGTAAGTCCAGCAGATTACTTCCTGAAGAAACCAAACCATATGCCCGGGAAATTCCAATTCCAAATATATTCTTCAGATAGTCACACCCTGCTGCAATGCGCATTTGTTGAAACTGCCTGAAGTTCAACTTTAAACCTTCCAGGACTTCTGACAGTGTGAAGCATTCCCCCTCACCACTCAATGAAGCTTTACAAATCAACTAAAATCAAATAGAATACTCGAATGTTAGCTATTTATTTTTAGGCCATCCCAATATGATTCATAATTCACTTGCCATCAGCCTCCCTTGGCACTTGGTAAGGAAAATTAAGTGGTATATAATTTAAGAAATTTGACCCCCTTTGTAAAATAATTATTGATACATTTATGCAGGGTAACTTGAATGGGATGTACCCATGAACTCTCCCCCACCTACAAGAAAAATCTCTCTGAAAACAAAGTAACAAAGAAGAAGTACCAAAAGAACAAATACAGAGGAACGAAGTTAAGCCACAAGTTACAAACCTTCTTGCACCCGTAGGCTAAAAGCCGTTGAATATCAGCGAAGCTATCTGTGCGTCGGATTCGTATGGTGCAACGATATACTTAACGTCTTCTGATAAACAAATCTGAAAAGGGGGAGGTAAACGAGATAAAATTTGGATTTTTTTAAGCTAAGAATGCATAAATAGATGCAACACTTTTATCCAGTTTCATCACAAAATTTAAGTTTTAAGGGTTATGTATTATATGAAATTAAACTTGTGGTAGCAACACTCAGAATGTCTGACCCAACACTCACCCTAATACACGAGGTAATGTCTTCGAAGGTGATTGCAACAGCTTGGCTGCGCAGTTTCGTAGCATCTTCCACCGAGATGTTTCAGTCCTCTGCTTTACTTTGCAGATTCTCTCTGTCTCTGTTTACGAGAGAAGTGAGGTAAATTTCTAGCTTAGTATAGTTACGGTTAGCTTGTCAAAAGCTGTAAGGAATTACTACAAATTTATATCGAATGTTTTTCTCACCTTTGCCTTCTTTCATCTTCACTTGCCTTAGCCGGCAAAGGTAAGCCATCGAAAACAACAAATGGTGTTATTCCATTTCCTTTGACTACACGTAAGTGTGCTCGAAAAATATCTCCGCACCTAAGTGGACAATGAGAACTTACAAGCCCTATGATGGAAACATAAAGGCCAGAAAAGTCATGAATCGTCAGTGAAATCTCACCTTTCTCGATTCCCATTCTGAGACATAGACACATGTAAAGCCTTATGCAGCCAACAGGAGGCATCGATAGCTGCTGTTTTACCAAAAAAGTCACGGAACTGAACTTGCTTGCCGTACTTTTTTAGAAACTGCCACAGATTTTTAATCCCCATTACGCATTCACGTCCAATTCGCTTAACGCACAGGAGATGTTCACTCGACCGCGTCTTGCATACAAATGAAGCGATTTTGAATTTTTCCCATGACGCAAAGCAATCCCAGTACGAACACCGCCTGCATGGGTAATTTGTACTTACGGGATGAATAAAAACGGATCTCATTTTTTCTATCCCTCCCTCTCTCTCTTCTTTCCCTTCATCGCCCACACCGTTACTCGTTTTTGTCCCAGCTTTCCCCTTTCTATCCCTTCGTCTTGTTCTTATTTTCAGATTCCTCTCGGCTTTTTCTGCCATTTTATCCCATGATATGTCACTCGCAGCTTGCCTTGAACTCCGACCCACTGTAAACCTCTGGATTACTTGTCCCTGTTCTTTATCAATGAGCTAACGTGTACAAGTTGCTAAAACACACCTTGAAAATGATATTTATTTTGAATTCTGGCTGACTATTTGCATAACAATGATACGTAATTATATACACGTGCCGCGCCGAGCACCTACAATCGAACTTACACTCATAGGTTACCGTTAAGAGATCCCTGTTTTACTACTCTTGAAACAACCCATCCCTTTAATAATGCTAACCGTAACCCTAATTACGACTAAAGGCACTGTTTAGACTTAAGGTTAGTCCCTGTGATATTTTTAGGTTTTCCAGTATTGCTGTGAACTGTGACCTGCTTTTCCTTCATGCCCCGTGCGTGCGGCACACTTATAAGTTCACTGCGTGGAAGAGTATACCACGCTTAAAGTCTGATCGGTGCATCTTTCATGGGAAACTTTCATGCACGAGTTCATTGCAATTAAAATCGTTTCATATTTCCCTTCTTTTGAAGCAAACTTGTGTCTTCGTAATAATCAAGATGGCTACCGAAGTAAAAGGGTCACAGCAATGGGAGATTTGATCATTTTGAAATTGTCCCTGCTTTATAGCCTTTCCAGAGTTGTGCATAGAGTGGTGCAAAGAAAACAATTTACTTTCGTCTTCCGTGTCCAAAACCTGTGTGAAAACGCAATCAGTTGGCAAAGACAAAGTGCCGCATCGGGAGATGGATCTGTTTCGCGATGCTTATGAAAAAACTGCAATGGATAGCCTTCAATCCGCCAGAACACATATTAATTTTCTGACCGTAAACTTTCCTTGAAAAAATATTAGCCCTAGCTACCTGTGGCCGGAAAGTTTACAACTGCCTACAAGACAAGGGCTAACATCATCTCGCCGCAGTTAACCATCGCCTAAACTTCGTCGACCCAGACAAACGAGCCCACAGCAGGGCATTGAAGATGAGACATGAAGACATGATGGGGAGTGAAACGAAGTATGCCTCGTACGGGAACATCCATGGATCTCTACCAAAGCTATTTACTTGGAAGTATCATTGAGCATATTGCCGATCTCTACAAAGAGCGACAAATCGCAAAATCCCTCTAAATGCACCGTTCGTGATCCTAAATACAGGAAAGGAAGAAAATATACACTTTGCAGTGTCTCGGCGAATTTTTAAGCAGACAGGAAGAACAATTTCACGATAAAAAGAGCAGGTAGCTATTAAATTTCTTATGACAGTACTTTTATTTGGTTTGTTTGTTTTGTTTGCGAATCTGAACCCTATTACAACGATTGCTTGAAACTCCACTTCTTGCACTTATTCTAAAACTGAAAAATGGGTACTGTGATTATTTGAAAGTCCCTAGGGTTAACCCCGAGCTATGGGACGGCGTTTTGGACAAAGTTAAAAGTCGTGATGTTGGTTTTCAAGCCTTTTAAAAGGGTTTAATTAAAGGTATTGTCCCAGTAGCCAGGCTTGCCAGCAAACTCGTGGAAACCAAGAAAAACAAGGCCCAATCCATTCCAGTGGCAGATGCCTACGATTTGGCTATTGACGCGCTAACGCTTTTAGGGAATTCAGTGTTTGAATCCTCGATGAAACGTAGAGAGATGCTGAAGTCGGAGGTTGCTCCGGGGTTCAAATCTCTTTGCCGCGTATCCCAACCGATAACAACCATGATATTTGGAGACGAGTTGCCCCAGAGCATAAGGGATATATCGCAAGTGAAAAGAATGGCTGCTAAAAGTGTGAACTCCTCCAAGCGTAAAGGTCATGGTCAACAGTCAAGCCAACCGTATAACAAACGGCGTAATTATGGAGAGAATCGTTCTTCGGGTCGCAGCAGAGATTGGAGAGATTATCCTTTAAACTCAAAGCGCCAGAATTACCACAAACCTCATAGAGAGCAGCTCTCCCCGAAAGCGGATCGCAGGAAAAGCGATCAAAATCAGGTTTAACCATTGACAAGATTTGCGAAGTTTATCCAAAGGTAGACGGACGTTTGAGATCATTTTCTCTATTCTGGGACAGGATTTCGTCTGATCAATGGATAAGAGACGCCGTGCGTGGCTATAAGATTGAGTTCAAAAGAGATCCAATTCAATACAAATTACCTAAGAAAATGCCTTTCTCTCGAGACGAGAAAGAATGTATTTCAGTGGAGGTTGGAAAATTGTTCGGAAAGGTGCGATAAGACGTGCGTCTTTTGATCCCAACCAATTCCTATCAAATCTATTCACAATTCCAAAGAAAGGCGGCGAGCTGCGCCCTGTTGAAACTAAATATCGTAATGGTAAAAATGAAGACTTCAAGGAGCAAAATTTGCATGAAGAAGAAAACCCTTGGGAGACAGTACGTGATAACAAGACAATGCCCAGAAACAAAAGGAGGGAGCGTCAAATGCCAAATGGAAAAAAGATGTCGGGCGGTAAATCTACTGGCATTGCGTCTCAAAAAACGAACGACGACCGGACTACAGTCATCGTTGGAGACTCCATTATAAAGAATGTTCAGGGAATAAAACTAGCCAAAGCTGTTGGACACCGGGTTGTCGTTAAGCCGTTCCCTGGAGCTACAATTCGCGACATGCGTTCGCATGTTGTCCCTACAATTGAAAAAAAGCCTGATCAAATTTGTCTTCACGTGGGGACCAACGATCTGAAATCATCTACACCGAACGACGTCGCAGATGCTATTATCGAATTGGCCAGAGAAGTTGAGGTTGCTTCCGAGTCTGAAATAGTTCTATCTGAACTTATTGCTAGGAATGATGATTACAGCGACGCAGTTAAAGCGGTCAACAAACGTCTAAAACAACTTTGCAAGCAAAATAATTGGAAACTCATCAGCCATACCAACATCACTTCAAATGGACTTAACAAAGGTGGCCTGCACCTTAATAGGGAAGGTAACGAGTTATTGCAAAAGAATTTTGTAAATTTTTTACGATGTAATTGATTTCCTAATTCCATGAATGCCGATATTGCTGATAATTCTCTTGTGTCTCTAACGTTGCCAGAATCAGTTGAAAACGAAGTACATGCTGTTAATTCGAGTCTTTCCAATGCGTCTAGTTTTTTACCAGCAAAGCGTGGTTTTAAAATGGCCTGTTTGAACATTAACAGTCTCGTCAAACATATTGACGAACTTAGAGTCCTTCTTTCTGAGTTTTCTGTTGATGTTCTGGCAATCAACGAAACAAAACTTGACGAATCCATAAAAAGTTCCGAGCTCCATATACCTGGCTACGAATTTATCCGTCGTGACAGAAGTAGAAATGGTGGAGGAGTAGGTTTTTATATTAAGTCTTCTAATTCTTATGTAGTGCGCTCAGATCTAAATGTAATTAATCTCGAAAATTTAATCATTGAAATTCGTAAACCGAACTCTAGGCCTTTTCTGATAGCGACATGGTACAGACCTCCCTGTTCTCCTACCGATTTATTTTCAAGTTATGAGTCATTTATCGACAAGGTTGATTCTCTTGACCTTGAATACTATTTGTTGGGTGACTTAAACTGTAATTTGGCCTCTTCTACACCTGATGCAAACACTCGTCATTTACTCGAGATTTCGGATTTATATGGGCTCAATCAATTAATAAATGAACCAACTCGTGTTACTGAATCCTCATCTACATTAATCGATTTGATTTTTACTAATCATGCAGATAAGGTAAGCTGTTCCGGTGTCTCCCATATTGGCATCAGCGATCATAGCCTCGTCTATGTTTATCGTAAACTTTCTTCTGATTTATCATCTAAAGGACACTCTTACATCTCTTATAGAAATTTTAGAAATTTTAATCGAGATAATTTTCGAAATGAAATCTCTCAACAAGACTGGTCTTTCGATGAATCTGAAGATCCAAATTTGGTTTGGTCTAACTGGAAAACAAAATTTTTGCGTGTTGTCAATTCTCATGCTCCAATTCGAACTAGACGTGCTAAATTGAATAACTCACCCTGGATTAATTCAGTCTTGAAGAATGATATGCGCTGTCGTGATGCTGCTAAAAAGAAGGCGATAAAAACAAAGAATCCTCATGACTGGGCTAATTACAGAAAATTACGAAATAAAATCAACAATAATGTAAAAACCACTAAGGCATCCTATTATCATAATAGTCTTATTCAATCCGAAGGAAACTCTCGAAGGACTTGGAAAACTATTAATCACCTCATGTCCCGTCGTCAGAACAACCAGCTGGTAAAGGAAGTCAAAGTAAATGATATATCTATCTGTAATTCTAACGAGATTTCCAATACCTTTAACGAACATTTTTCAACTATTGGGCCCAGACTAGCCCGCGAAATACCTTCTACTTCGGACGAAGTGTCTACTTATTTAAACAATTTTCCTGAAAACTTCAACAAATTCTCTTTTCGTCCAACTACTAGTAGTATTGTTTTTACTCATCTAAATCGATTGTCAAAAACTAAATCTACTAGGTTAGACAATATCTCTGCTAAGTTAATTCGTGAGTGTGCTGATATTATTTCAGGTCCGTTATGTGACCTGTTTAATAAATCTTTGATGTGTGCCAGAGTGATTCCGTTGTTCAAACAGGGCGAGTCACTTGATTTGAACAACTACCGACCTATCTCTGTCATTTCAGTTGTCGCCAAAGTGTTTGAGAGGATTGTGTACGATCAGTTATACAACTTCTTAAGTAACGAGGGAATCATCTCTAAACAACAATCCGGTTTCCGGTCTTTGCACTCTACTGTTAGTGCTCTTCTTGAAGCCACTGACAGTTGGGCGTTTAATATCGATCGTGGCTACGTAAATGCCGTAGTGTTCCTCGACTTAAAAAAGGCCTTCGACACTGTTGATCATGAGATACTATTAACTAAAATGAATCAGTACGGAATTCAAGGGAAATCGCTTGATTGGTTTAAATCATATTTGACGAATCGCACACAACGGTGCTCCGTTAACGGTTGTCTCTCTGATTTTACCACTCTTAAATGCGGTGTGCCACAGGGAACGATCCTTGGCCCTCTTTTATTTCTAATTTATATTAACGATTTGCCTAACTGTCTATCGTTCAGCGTTCCTAGAATGTATGCTGATGATACACATATTACTTATGCTGGCTCTGATTTACATCTGATTCAGTCTAGTATATCTCATGACCTTGAAAAGCTAAGCAAATGGCTTGTGTCTAACAAACTTACTTTGAACGCTACAAAGACTGAATTTATGTTGATCGGATCCAGGCAAAGATTAAAGTGCCCCTAACCCCAAAATATTTTTTCCGCTGAAATGAATCTTTGCACCTGTTCGAGACACATTGCGGCCATTTTTTCCTTTTTCTAACAAATCCTGCCATTTTATAGGCTTCGAAAGTTGCGAAAATCAAAGCATCTTGTGTTCACGACCGAGTCAGAAGGGGAGTGGGTCTATTCCTGATGTGACGTCACAATCTAATTTGCATGCATTTTTACAAAGAGTTAATGCCATGTAAATAAGTTTGTGACGTCACATCAAGAATAGGCCCACTCCCCTTCTGACTCGGTCGTGAACACAAGATGCTTGGATGTTCGCAACTTTCGAAGCCTATAAAATTGCAGGATTTGTTTGAAAAATGAAAAAATGGCCGCAATGCGTTTCGAACAGGTGCAAAGGTTAATTTTAGCAAAAAAAAATATTTTGGGGTTAGGGGCACTTTAAGCACTCTATCTGATACTCTTGAACTCTCCATTGATAATGTTCCAATTGAAAAAGTTTCCTCAGTGAAATCACTTGGAATATATGTTGACGAAAATCTAACATGGTATCTCCACGTTGATAAACTGTGTAAAAAGATTGCTTCCGCAATTGGAGCCATTAAACGAGTTGCCATTTATGCCTCAATCAACTTTACTCAGTATATACAACTCACTAGTTCAACCCCATTTTGATTACTGCAGCCTAGTCTGGGGTAATTGTGGTAAAACATTATCTAACAAGCTACAAAAACTACAGAACCGTGCTGCACGAGTGATAACTTCATCGAGCTATGACGCTGATGTTAATTCCTTGTTTGACAAACTCAGCTGGAAAGACTTAAATTCTCAACGTCAAATTCAGAAAGCTTTAATGGTTTTCAAGTCTTTAAATGGTCTGGTTCCCGAATATCTCACGTCTAAATTTGTAACGCGTAATGTATCGAACTATGCTCTGAGGGATTCGGCAAATAAACTCGTTGTTCCGTTTCCGAGAACAAACTACATGAAAAATAGTTTTAGTTACAGCGGCGCAACTCTTTGGAACAGCTTACATCGTAACATTAGGGAATATAGTTCCATAGATCAATTTAAACGCCTTCTCTATCAAAATTTTTAAATACACGGCATTCATGGAAATCAGGTCTGTAGGTAGCTTATTTTGTAAATTAATGTAATAATAGGATTAGGATTTTAGATTTTAAGATTTTAGGATTTTACAAATCTCTTTTTTGGAATTGTATCTGATGAATTTTTTACCGTGTATAAATTAAGTAAATAAAATAAATTAATTTGAAACCACTGAA
>NC_090891.1:8496595-8499095 GCF_036669925.1 Montipora capricornis | reverse complement strand
CTGGGGTATTGGTGATATTTTTTTCCTGTCTTCAAAAACTATAGTTTAAATATCGCCTCTCAATTTGACAGTGTTCATTCGTTTCTAGTCATTCATCAAAATTGCCGTGACGGAAAAGTTATTAAGTCAAGAAGTCAGCGCTTTGTCGTGTTGAACTTTAATAGTGTCGAATTACTTTATGTCATCGTATTTTCTGTTCGGTCTAAGAAACCAGGAGCTTGATTTAAATAGAGAACATTTCGAGGAGGTGGTAAAGCTCTGCGGTATTGGATGATATTGCAAGGGAACACTATTGGAATGACGCAAATTAATAAAGTGGACGAGACTGGAGGAAAAGATCAACACTTGTGATCAATGTAAAGAAATCGTGATTGACTGACTAAGTTCTCTCTGTCTATATAAGTAAATTGCTACTTTCGCTTCACATAATGTTGAGCACGAAAATCTTGACATCACTTCATTTAGGAATGCCAAGTTGCTTTCGTGAATATTCCGTCGAAAACTGATTGGTTAGCCACTTGACCACTGTATTAGATTCAGTAGTGCGATTAGGTTGCTGAAAAACATACAAACACGTTGTCATCCTCTGTACATTAGGAGGGAAGATGAATCGCCGGTTGCTTGTTGTTCTCCTCTTCATAAAATCGGTTTTTGCCGCAGACCATAATCCCGATGGTAAGTTTTTTTTACTAAAAGTGTCCTTAGGGAATTTAATCCTGCTAATTGTATCGATATTTTGCAACCGTTCTTTTTAATTTATAATCCCAATATAAACATGACGTTCTAAAGTCCGTCTTCAAAACCCTGCAAGATACCTTTCGGGCATTCTCTGTTGGTAATTTCTTTGTCGACTTATTTTGTTGATTTTCGACATCCGATGTAGAACCTTGTATTTTATTGCCGTTAGGATGTCCAAACTTATCAGTTTATCTTTCTTTAATCTGATATTAGCTTTTGTGATTAATTAGTGGAATTTTCGCAAAATATGCATTTAATTTGGGACTGCACCACACCCGTTTTGCATTGATTTAGCATTTTTTTCAATATGAAATTACACCGAGCCTGAGAACTAATCAATATATGTCTTAGATAATCTGCATACTGGCAGTTTAAAAATCGTTTGACCAATTGTATAAACTATTGATGTTGGCAGCCCACGCATAATTTTTGTTCTCTGAAATGCCTAGATGGAGTTTAAGCTTCGGAGTTACTGTATTCCTGAAAAGAACTGTTACTGATGTTTAGACATAAGGAACCGTTCATTTTTGTGGGGGCTTCAGCCTCCACTATGCTACCGTCGGCGGAATTTATTTATCTACGTGTCGCGATCGCAAGGTCATTTGGGAGGAATTACGTGTTGGCCGCACCCGGTGCTAGTAGGACTCAGTACGAATTTATAGGGGATGGAGGGTTCTGCTATGCACGTGTAAATCTGTGTAGTATAAATCGCGGTGTCTGACATTTGCAGAGCTGCCTGTGCATTTTGCACTTCAGTTCAAAAGAAGTTTTTACACTGACGCAGGCCAATCTTCACTCTGCTTGATCCTTACTGAGGAAGCACTATATAGCACTGAAATAGCTACTCAAAATCCAATGATACAGCCCGAAATAGACGCTGCGAAAAAAATACGGGATCGCAATTTTCCCTCGCACCTCGATAGTTCGACAACATATCATTCGGGTTCGACCGTCAATTGAACAATATCGGATTGGCAGTCATGACAGCTTTGTTAAAGTGCCCCTGTGACCAAAAAATCAATTCATATTTTTCTTTGGATTTCAAAACTTTGTTAACAAAACACTAAGTGACCCAAGTTTTAAGCCTTGATTTCAAAAAGACACCTCTTTATTTTAACTGTAATTTTCCTATTTAATGGTAAGCCATTACTAACATTATGTTCTTGAGAGAGCTGGATCGAGGAGAAAATGACGTCAAAGGCTCACTAGTTTAAGAATGCAATACGTGTGTACGCCGCAAAATTAATATGCAGCACGGGGGTTTTTGGCTTTCAGACTTTTAAACTCACGCTTTGCATATATAATAAGATGCGTTCACACGCTGAAATTTTAAGCTAGTGAGCCTCTGACGTCACTTTTCCCTGGATCCAACCCTCTGAGGTCCAATCGGTCAGTTTTGAACGTGAGTAATGGCGGACCGTGAAATCCAAAACTTACACTCAAAGTAAACGGCCTTTGGATAAAAATCAAAGCTCAAAATTTTGCCAGTCAGGTGTTAAGCCAATACACTTTCAAAATCTGAAGGAAAAAAGGTAGTGGTTTTTTTTTATCACAGGGACACTTTAAGAACAAAGGCTGTTTTGTCACGTCTGAGAGGACGATTTTTGGAAAATTACGTTTATGATGTTGTATTTTAATGTGTTTTACTTACCAACGTTGAAAGAAGTGGTTAGGCAATACAAAATGTGGAACGAAGTAAAATTTTGGTTCACACAAATGACATTCTACAATATATATATTCCACTATATTAATCTAGTAATA
>NC_090891.1:8474095-8491595 GCF_036669925.1 Montipora capricornis | reverse complement strand
CAAGACCGAAATTAAACGTTTCGAGGCATCTATGAATAAAATTCCACTCAATCGAGTCAAACGCTTTCTCAAAATCCAAAAACACGGCTACCCCTGGAATTTTCTTCGCTTTAGTGAAATGCATTCATTTGTATCTGCTATTAACCTAATACTTTCTCCAATGAACCTTCCTTTAACATATCCAGATTGACAGGGATGAATTAAGTTCGGCAAGATCTTCTCTAAGCGCAGAGCAATGGTCTTCGTCGCTATTTTATAGTCTACATTCAGTAAAGATACAGGCCGCCAGTTTTTTAAATATTCAGTATTCTTCTTCTTCTTCTTCGGAATTAAGGAAATAATCCCATGACGTTGAGAGATAGAAAGAGTTCCGTTTCGAAAGGCGTAATTAAAGCTACTTACCATAAATGAACCGAGCAGGTTCCAAAAATAGCGATAGAATTCAGGCGTTAGCCCGTCCGTGCCGAGAGTTTTATTGTTTTCCATAGCGTTTAATGCAAGCTCACACTCCTGAACCGACATGACACCTTCGCACGTTTTCGCGATTTCTTCTGATAATGCATTTTCTATTTCAAAGAACTCATTGAAAGTTGAGCAGTTGGGGTCCATATTTCTTGATGTGTAAATCTCTTCGAAAAAGCGTTCTTCTTCCTCCAGGATGTCCTTCGGGTTTGTGATTTTGTCACCTTCATTATTAACTAAGGACGTTATATGTTTCTTTTTTTGGTTCCTTTTTTCTAAGTTATAAAAGTATTTACTATTTCTCTCACCATGCTCGTACCAACGCGCTCTACTACGCACGATTGTTCATCGTGTTTTAATACCGCAATTTTGGAAAGCTTGAATTTTATTCTCTAGCTCAGTCTTAAGAGAATCGCTGTATGACGCCTGGAGTTTGATTTGCAATCTCATCATTTCTGACAAAAGAATTGATTCTTCGTCACGTTTTCGTTTAGCTTTCTTCTTTGAAAAAGCTATTGTAAAAGCACGAATTTCCATTTTAATCATTTCCCAGTACAACCCTTTGTCGTTGACTTGTTCATGCTTTTTTGCAAACATTGGAATTTTAAATGTTAACAGTTCCACGTAATCAGCATCTGACAGCAAGGAGTTGTTAAACTTCCAAAACCCTGGCCATCGAGGGAGTTCACTTTCGTTAAAAGACATGGAGAGAGCGACGGCGGAGTGATCTGAATAAATGGTTGGAAGTATTTTGCAATCCTTTACGTGATCTTTTTGCTGCTTTGAAATAAAGAAGTAGTCAAGTCTACACTGTATCTTCATTGACGGGTTAGCCCATGTAAAGCCTGGTTGATCTGGATTCTTGAAACGCCAGGAATCAAGTAAATTATGTGTTTTGATTAACGACTGAAGCTCGTCGAGAGAGGCTTTTTTGCTGTCTATCGGTCTACCGCCTTTTTTGTCTGAAGTGCTAATTGTACAATTAAAATCACCTCCCAGCACCAAGTTGTCATTGGCGTAAGGCATTAGAAATTCTTTTGAAACGTCCCTGAGGAAAACAACTTGTTGGGTTGTATCATTCGGTGCGTAAATGTTTACTAAAACCACTTTCGTACCATCAATAATAGTCTCGGCTAAAATACATCTGCCAGAATTATCCGCATTAATTTTTTGGAAGTCAACGTCAAGACGTGGTTTGAATAAAATCATGACTCCTCTACTATGAGAGGAGCCATGACTGGACACGATTTTGCCTCCCCATTCTGTTTCCCATCTTTTGATGGATTCCGGCGAGGAATAAGTTTCATGCAAGAAAATTATATCCGATTGCTGTTGGTGCAACCAACGAAAAACTTGTCTTCGCTTTCTCGAGCCGTTTAGCCCTCTAACGTTAAGTGATAGCAGTTTATACATTTGATTTCTAATAACAGGATAGACGGGGTGTCCAAGAAATAATGAAAACAGTTTTTTTAGAATTATGCTCACAGTGCGGTTGATATTTGTGGCCAGGCTTGATTCTTGTTACCTCGTTAGCATCGAAACAAAGTTGATCAACATAACAGGAGAGAAAGCTAAAACGAAAGCACATGCAGAAACACATACAGAAACACATAACTATTACAGACTTACCTAAAGCTTTGTACGGCATTTTGACTGGATATAGAAAGTGGAAAGCTGCAGCTCTCAAGTAGGTGGTTCCGTAGACAAAAATAAATAGATAAATAAACTAAACTGCATTTTAACTTTCATTTTAGCTTAATTGTCCATTAAACGCCCATAGAAAGAAAATTGAGATGTTTCTTCACCACGGTAAAGAGCACCGTCGATGATCAACTTTTCGACATTGAAGTATGCATTTTTCTTCTCGCGTTTGGCCGCCTTTAGTATCGGATATAACAACTTTCTTACCTCGTCAACTTCTTTGGGAAAATCGTCGGATATTCCAAATCCGGTACCTCTTGGGAGATTTTTGATGAAGGATTTAATAAAAAATTTATCTTGAAAATCCGTCAGCCTAACTATGATCGGTCTTGGTTTAAGACTTCGCCCATTTGATTGTGAATGGCGCGACGTAATTCTGTGAACTCTGTCAAAACGAATGTTTTTTTCGTCGACTGGAAGAATCTTTAGCTTCGTACGCATGAATTCTCTTAGGGCGAGTTCAGTGTCATTGTTTGTTTCGTTTTCACGTTCCTTTATTCCAAAGAACTTCAAGTTTCCTCTACGACTGTGACATTCGAGTTTAACATGTCGGCGGTGCAGCTCTTTGATATCATGCTCGATGCGTTCGCTAGAAGTGTTATCTGCTTCTTGCTTAAGATTAACACCATCAAAGAGGGCTCTTAGGTCTTCTATCTCTGCTTGCGAGTTTTCCAAACTCGTTTGGAGGGCTTTATTTTCTTCTTCAAGAAGAGTAATCCTCTGTTTATAATTCTCCAGCTCGGGCAGTATAGCTAATAGCGCGTTGAGTTTCTCTTCAATACCGGAGAGCCTCGAGTTTGTAGCCTCAAGGCACTTCTTGCATCTATGCTTGTGATGTTGGTCGGACGCGTCCTCTTCATCCTTTTGCGAGCTTCCCTCTCTTGTTCGTTTCCTACCCTTTTCTGCGGTTCCCTTTTTCTTCGATGATTCGTCAGGCATTTCAAATAGACTTAACTGTATATTTTAACCACCACTGAAGCTGTGGCACTGACAAGATACTACAAGCACACTTTCGGTGTGACCGCCATCTTTCGTGCCTCGTTCCTCGTTCTTTCTATACGCATTAACTTCCCTTGTATTGCCTTGTTGCTGAGCTCACCTGATCTCATCCTTTGTATATTACTTGTCTTCCCTTAGCTGTGCAACCTGGCAATCTAACGTTCTCCTCCACCAAGGTATTATTTTTTGCCGGTTCCTCTAACGTTGTTTGATGCAAAGTCTTTTTGCAACTACCCGTCCTGCAGCTTTAGAAATAGGTCGTTTGTTTCTGTAATATCATTTGGTTCCATGAGAGCGAGAGCCTTGTTTGTCTCAACCTTTTTCTTACAATATTTCTCAGGTTCGGGGGAGGCTCTTCATTATTATTATGATTATGATTATAATAAAAGCTCCACTGAAGATACAGCAATGCCAGAAATTTTAGTCCCATCATCAGGAGGCAACAAGCAACCTTAAGGTAATTCCTTAGTATTGCATTGCGCGTCCCTACTGCGCACGATTTTCGCGTCATTAGCGCGCGCACATGGGCACGTGCGCATACAAAACGTAAGAGATTTCGCTCAAACTAAACCCGATAGCGAACTAAATGCTCCTTTTCTCTCAAACGAGCACGGTGACCCCCGATTTTTTTTTCAGGTATTTACTAAGAACAGTCTAATAAAGAACATATTTGAAGAAGAAACAAAGTTTGATAGTAGAACATGATTTTTTTTTGGAAAACAGCTCCTTGCTGGGTATATTTTACCCAAGGCGAGGACTTCAAGCTAACCACGGAGCTGTCCCAAAAAGTGCACTATTCCCACAACCAGGGAATCAAAGACGGCGTAAACGAAGCAATACTGCTTATGTAAATAAAAGAAGCTTTATTTTCAAAATAAAATTTTGTGTCTCTGAAGTAACCAAGACTTAATTCTATATGGTGATTTGAATTTTTAACGCGAAAACAATAAAAATACTCCATTTTAAGAGCCTGCTGACGCGTAAACAAGCACGGTGACCCCATTTTTTTATTGCATTTTTTTAATGTTCATATCATGAATGTTAATTACGCCAAGTTTCCAAAAAAGTTTGATAGTAGAACAATTTCAAGGGAATTACCTTAAACTTCAAGGACTATAATACAATACTTTATGTAACGAGGGTAGCACAACCTTAGACAGTTTTCTAACATGTGGCCCTCTTCGGACGATCCTCGCTGATCCCAGCAAGACTGTTTTTTGAAGTGCTGCCAACTCTCATTTTTTTGTTTAACCCTCAGCAGCAAAAATAATCCTTCTAATAAATTTCATTTCGTCATCATTGAAAGATAAACCTGTCTCTATTAACTTTGCTGCATGGTAGTCTATTATTTTCGTCTTTGTTTGGAGAGGCCGCTTTTCATAGCAACTAACGATTTTTCCAAACTCCCGACCTTCGGAAAAATCACTACCAATTTAGTTTGAACGTGTCCACGCCTCTTCAAAATGAGTTGAAGTTGTTCCGGGATTTGTCCCGACATTCGTAGTGCTCGCAATACTTCGTCGTCGCTGACCATACTTAAGCTTAGGTGGATCTCTTAATGATATTGCCCACAAATTTTATTTCCTCCGAGTAAACAGATTCCATTTTCCGAGTATTACTGCTTCTATTTTTCCGTTTAGAACGAACTACCTGAGAGCCCTGTCATAAGGTGATTAAGAACAAAATTCCTACAGTTTGCAGGAGCAGTGAAACACACGTCCTTACACCATCACGGTCGTCTCAGTATAAGGTTTCGCTCAACTCCCTACCCCTTGGTGCTGGTTGACAATTTCCCAAAATCCTCACCCTCTGCTGCTTAAAACTGATAGCAGTCCCTTCTCCCAGTTACCCGTTGCCTCGCATACTATCAAAATCCTGGGTCTTGTAAGTGGAATTCTATCAAACACAATGACTTAAAATTTGCTGACAATACATTGTGCATTATTTCGGGTTCAAACTAGATATACTGTTACAAAAAGGGGGTGGGAGCCATAGCGCGGTGCCGGGGTTGGGGTCGCAGTGTCTTTTTTCCACAATTTTTTTGTTGCAATTATTGTCGTTATTCTCCTGTACTGCTATTTTCGAATAATCGGGATCTGTCCTTCATTTATGATGGAAAGTAGTCAAAAAACTTGAGACACCTACGGAAACTCTTTAATAAGCAGGTTATTTTTTTTCCATTTGGAACTTTGCTTTTGTGTTCTTAATATCGAAGTCAAGGGATCGGGTTTACAATTGGCCAGCAAGTTCCTGTGCGAGTGTGACTTTAGCACAAACGCTTGGTGTATAAAAACCATTGTGACTTAAATAAGATAAAGGCTTATCAGATGGAGTATCCGGAATCCTTTGATCCCAATCCAGTTTTACAATAGAAAACAATAAAATTGACAACAACACAAACTCAGAATCCAGATTTTCCGGAAATTCTCTAAATTTCGAACGATGTTCGCAAGGACAAAGTCCGATTTTAGCAAACACGAAGTCCTATTTTTGCAAACACAAAGTCCCATTTTCACAAAGAGAAAGTCCGATTTTTAACAACTAACTCCGATTTTCCCAAAGACAAACTCCCATATTCTTAAATGTCCCTTAAGAGCTTCAGTAGGCTCATCAACTTTTCAGTTTTACCAATTCCAGCATAAATGATGGACAAATCCCGATCATTCGAAAACAACAGGACATGAGAATAACAACAAAAATTGTGAAAAAAGAAAAGACACCCCGATCCTAACCTCGGCCCGCGAATTCCCTCCCCCCTCCCTCCCCTCTCAGCCCCGCGTTTTGGCTCCTTACATAAAAAGGGAAAGCGACCCTGATGTTTTGAAGCATGCTCTCTGTAGACAAACAAGGTGAAATGAAAACCAAACACTACAAACACGAGCCACCGAAATGACATTTTGCGTACAGAACAAATTTCGAAAGAAAGTATAAATTGAAGACGTATCTTCTACCTTACACTTATTTTGCAGAAAATCAAAACGATACAGATCCCGATCTGTTCGAGGGAGACATGTACCTCACACGTGAACAGCGATACAGGGCTGAGCATGGAATGGATGTGGATGGATCTCCCAACAGGCAGAAAAGAGGCTCTACTACGTTTAGAAATAGGCTGTGGGAAAGAGGAGTTCTTGTTTATACAATCGACTCAAATCTCGGTGAGTTTCCGTAACTGAAAGAGCAGGAAAAAATACCTCGATACGTTCCTAGTGCATTTGGAAATTGTCATCATCATTTGCACTCTGTCGGTGCGACGATGATTGTTCTATATTTATGGTCCAATGAGAGTTATTCAGGTTGGCTGGTCCCTGGCCTGGGACTGCCATTGGCGGGTGAGATAGGAAACTGTTGGCAGTCGAAAAAAAAAAGCAGGAACCATTATTTTTCAATAAAGCCATGCTACCAACAGGCAACAAATAAACGCTGAATCTGAAAACTAAAAATGTTTTGATTTTTTAAATAAAACGTATTTGTATCAGAAAAATACATTTTCTAGCATGTTACGGTTTCCCCATCGTTCTGACTACTGAAAGAAAGATTTTTTTCGTTGGCCATCTTAGCTTAATGAAAAATAAGACGCAAACAGCAGTGTCAAACATTATAACCAAGCGCATTCTTTGAAATCATTACTGGGTTGCATAAGCCAATCCAGTCAGAAAATGAGTTGAATCTCTCCGTTTTTTCCGTGTCAAGAAAATGGAAAAGTTGCACTATAGGTCTTTCCTGTCAACTCCCCTACTGAGTATTGTCTTTGTGCCGTAGAGTCTTCTGCGCGTATTTTTGGCAGGTTTCAGAGGGCAGCAGAAATGCGTAGATTTTATCCGGTGGACACAGTAGAATAGTTAATTAACCTCCAATGGCGTCAAAGTCATTGTATTGCGAATGGCGTTATAGTAGATCTTTAACTAAAATATACTTTTATGGAGCTCAAGAATGAAACATCAATTGGATAAACAAGACAGGCGGTGAAAAATAAATATCTGAAATCTTCAAAGCGGCGAGTAATGGTCTTCGACAACAATTGCATCTTTCGCCGTCGGATATCAAAGTGAGCTTTGCTTGTAATATTTTGTTTTAAAAAGCGACCAAAGGCTTGCACAGTATTTTGCATCACATTATCAACATTGGTATGGGGGAAGAACCAATACATTTTGTGAAACTTCACTCACGGATAAAAAAATGTCTAATGTTTACGTGTCATGGGTTGTTCATCTCTGACGCGCAACGTTGTCAATTCACTTGGTATTTCTCACGAAGGTCTGGTCGATAGCAAATAGCATGGAAAGGAAAAGTTCGGAAACTCCTGTAAACGTTGTAAAGACCGATGATCTTCGCATGGTTTTTAGATGTAGTCCGAGGAATGGTCAACTTATTTAGCGCTCAGTCCAAAGAACACGATCTTGCTGATTGACTTCGTGAAGGATGTGCTTGGACAACCAGTTCAGAAATTTTCTGGTGTATCTGCCATTTACAGAGTACATTTTTGATACTGGACATCCATGTTATGCTCAATTGACACCTGTCAAATCAAGGTATCCGCTGACCAGTATCACGTGACCATACCACGAGCACAAGTTTAGAGCTCATCGAAGTCACCTTTTTTTTAAAAGTTGATCTCTGACCATGTACTTGTAGGATATCAGAGCCACTTAGGCGAGCCACAAAGGTGCAAACAAATCTCTTTAATCCAGCAAGGAACACCTACACAATTGACACTCGTTTTCTTACATTCCCGGATGTACTAACGCTCTCATCCGCTGACCTAATACACTACATCCCTTTCTCTCTTCACTTAAACGCCTACAGTCCGACATAAAAAATCTTAACTATCCATACGCTTCTTAAAACATTTCTTTGAACTCTCGTTAAGTTTCGATACTTATACTGAAGAAAACTTAAAGTCAGTCTGGTAATATTAATACAAGACTCTTGCAGTTCAGTAATTGCTCAAATGTCACTCTCGCAACACAACAACAGGTTCGATAGTCTTAAGTTGTCCCAGTTTAGCCGCTTTGGGCGGCTAGCAATTCTTCCTGATTTCCTCAAAGGTTTATCAGCTGGAGAAGCAACAGAAGGACCAACGTCTGGTGGTGATTCTGCCATTGGTACAGGATCCTCCTCCACAGCCGGCAACTCAGTTGCTTTGGTTTCATTTGGGGGTTCAGCAGCCTGTAATGTACTCTGGTGTTAGAAACGGTTTGACGTGCTTAAGATTTCGCTTATACTGAACTCCCTGTGGCGACTGTACTACCACCTGGTCTCCGTAACGAGACATTACTTCATAGGGTTCCTTCACATATGAAGGTGACAGCTTATTTTCTTTCTTCTTCTAAAGTAGAACAGTAGCTCCTTCCTTTACCTCTCGATCCCTGGTCCGAAACTTCCTATGAACATAGTCTTTGTTACGCTGTTTCCTTTGAGTGTCCCGATTACAGACTGCCTGATCACTTGCTTCGGTTTCCTCTTCCTCTACATCAACAAGCTCAAGCATTTTAGTGGTAATCTTTCTCTTAAACAACAGTTCCGCAGGACTCTTTCCTGTGGTTGAACGTGGTGTTGAACGGCAAGCCAACAGGAACTGGTTTACCTCATCCCTCCAAGCTTTTCCTTCGGCGTGAGCTGCTCTGACACTTTTCAACAATGATCTGTTTTGCCTTTCCACTTCGCCATTAGCCGTCGTCCAAAGAGGTGTCGTGTACCGGTGCTCAACTCCCATTTCCTCTAAATATTCTTCTACTTCCTTGGATACCAGATTTGAGCCATTGTTAGTACACAGACCTTTAGGTAATCCATGCCTTGCGAATTGGGCATCCAAGTAATGAATGATGGCTTTGCTGGTGGTTGTTCGGAGAACACAAACTTCTATCCACCGGCTATAATAATCAACAAGAACTAACAGATGTTCATCAGACAGTAATGGACCTAGTAGATACATGGCCACTTCTTCCCATAGTTGTTTGGGAAGCACCGTTGGCTTCACCGGCAGTGGTGGGACATTCCTGGTAACTGGCTGACAGCCGTAACACTCCGCACATCTCTCTGTGTCACGGTCCATTCCGGGCCACCAGACCTTCGGTGTAAGTCTTTCCTTCGTCTTAACAACTCCCTGGTGTCCTTCATGCGCTAGACTAACAACTCTCTTGCGACGACTTTGGGGGTCAACAATTCTTGTTCCTCGAAGAATTACATGACCAATAAAAGTCAACTCATTGAGCACAGGCAAGTATGACGTGGGAGCACTGTCCCATTTGCCTTCGATGACACAATTTCTGACGGATTGTAACTCTGGATTCTGTGCCGAGATCCGTTCAATCTTCTTGATTCTGAAAGCCGTAGGAACAGCGTGCAGAGCTTCCACACGCACGTATCTATCATCTTTTTTTGCACTGATCTGAGGCAGATATCTTTGTCAATCGGGAAAGAGCATTTTCTATATTCTTTCTTGAAGGCACATAACAAACTCGGTAGTTATAAGGTTGAAGACGCAGAAACCGTCGCTCTATCCAAGCTGAGGGTCTTGACTTGCTTGAATATATGACGTTCAGTGCTTCATGGTCGGTCACAAGGTCAAACTGGGGTAACCCATACGAGTAGAGGTGGAAGCGTTCACAAGCCCAAACCAAGGCTAATGCTTCCTTCTCCGTTAGACTGTAACGACGCTCCACTTGACTCAAACTTCGACTGGCGTAGCAGATGGCACGACTCTCTCCACCCTTCTCTTGCACAAGTACTGCCTAAAGTTCCACGGGACTAGCATCAGCAATAACACGGGTAAATGCGTTCTTGTCAAAGTATGCAAGAACTGGTGCACTGGCAACTTGACTCTTCAATTTCTGAAATGAAATCTCCTGCATCTCTCCCCAGACGAATGGCTCTTCTTTCCGTGCAAGTCTCCTTTGGGGATCAGCTGTTGTCGCTGGAATAAACCTGGCACTGAATCCCACTAGCCTCAAGAAGCTCCGAACTTCTGAAGGCGTTTGCGGTTGACTTGCTTCAACAACGGCTCTCACTTTTTCTTCAGTCGGGCCCGATTCCATGCTTGCTAAGCAAAACACCCACAAAAACCACTCTCGTCATTCGGAATGTGCCTTTGTCAGCGTTCGCAGTCAATTATTTTTCGCTAAGTCGCTTCAAAACATAATTTAAATTCTTATCATGCTCCTCCATGTCTTGGCCATGAACAATAAGATCAACTGCTATGTTGGCTACCCCCTGCAGACCTGCCATTGACTGCGTGATAATGTGTTGGTACTTTTCGGGTGCGGCATTGACACCAAAGATTAGTCATTTGTACCGGAAGATGCCATCATGGGTGGCAAAAGCAGTGATATCCCTCGAGTCAGCATCCAATTCAATTTGGTGGAAACCCCACCTCAAATCCAATTTGGATAACACAGTACTTCCGTGAGAAAAGCAGTGATATCCCTCGAGTCAGCATCCAATTCAATTTGGTGGAAACCCCACCTCAAATCCAATTTGGATAACACAGTACTTCCGTGAGAAAAGCAGTGATATCCCTCGAGTCAGCATCCAATTCAATTTGGTGGAAACCCCACCTTTGGATAACACAGCACTTCCGTTAAGGTTATCTCTCACGGATAATGGCCTCGTTAACCCTTCGCATATTGACACTGTCGTATGTCACCTGATGCCTTTGGTGCAATAACAATAGGGCTGGCCCATGCTGTGGGCCCCTGAATCTTCTCAATTCACTACTTGCACAATACCATAATACACCTCTATGAAAATGTCCCAAGAGAAGTCGAAAACAATACCTATGCAGATTATTTTTTTGGGGGGAGGGGGGTAAAAGAGGTGTATTATGGGATTTGTGCAAGTAGTGAATGATGTCCTGTTCAAGGAGTTCATTAACTTTGGCAGTTACCTTGTCTTTCAATGAAAAAGGCACTCGTCGCACCTTCTGAACCACTGGAGTTACACTCAGATCAATATGCAGCTTTAATTGGTAGTTCTTCAGTTTTCCAATCCCTTTAAATACACTGGGGTAGTTTGCTTTGAGTTGACCCACAAAGGAGTCGTCAACAGTGTTACAGTTCCCTGTATTGACAGTTTCTGCTTGGCCTACACGGAGAATTCCAAGATCTGTGGCGGTTGAATAACTCAACAAACAACGCCCAGTTTTGACCACAATGAAATCTGCTACAATCGTTTTCTCGGTTATGGAGACTTCTATCTGAAACTGGCCTTCAACTTCAAGTTCTCGGCCTCCATAAACATACAACGCTTTTGTGCATGGTTTTAACTCAGTCTTTAACCCCTGATGTTTAAGTTCTTGTACAGTACTCAAGTTAACTAGATTACTTACTGAACCTGAATCAATCAACATGTTTCTGCTGACGCCAACAATGCTTACAGATATCACTGGCTCAGCAGAAGATGACAAAGCGCATGTCTGTTCCTCTATAGTGAAAGCAAATGCCACATTCTCAAACGGACCTTCAACAAAATTGGCCTGTCTTCCTTTACCTGGACGCCCCTGCCTTCCTCTCGATTGTTGGCTGGTGCTTTGTTTTCCACGCTTCAAGCTTCCCTCTCCCTAGCACAATGACCACATTTGGCACACTTTCGTCCTCGAGCCGGGCAACTCCTGTCATTAGCGAAGTGCCCCTCATTGCCACAATTAAAACACGTTTTGCCAAAGTTCCCTTTGGATCCATTTCCCGAGGTTTCCCTAGCCACATTAGTGCTTGTTCCGGGCTCTTGATTCGGAGTAACCATTTGCTTCGCTTGCTCACGTGAGGCTTCCCACTTACGAACTTTATGTAATGCAGCCTCCAGAGTAATATTATTAACTTCCAGCAATTTCTTCTTCAATTCAAAATCTGCCAAAAACTTTTTAATCAGTTGATCTCGTAGATTTTCGTTCAAAGATTCACCAAAATTGCAATGACGAGCTTGTTTGCGTAAACGGACCATGAATTTGTCAGCTGTTTCCCCCTGCATTCGAGCTAGTTGACGAAAAACGAGGCGCTCATACGGGACATTGTCGTCGGCGCGAAAATGAGCATCCAGTTTTCGAAGACACACTGAGAAGACATCATCGGTCTCTGCGTTAATCGGTCCAGGATCTTGAAGATCTTCGTAAACATCTTAAACTTCGATACCTGCTAAATGAAGCAATTGAGCTTTCTGCGTGCAGCCTTCGTAATTTCCTTGTCATCCATGTAATACTGGTGCAATCGTTTCCACCGTCGGCAACGTTCCGCGACCTGAGAGGGCGACCCTGGAGGCAGCGCTGTTTCTACTGAATTGGCCATCCTCGTCGCCAATTTGTAAGACATCAGAACCACTTAGGCGTGCCACAAAGGTCTAAACAAATTCACACTCTTTGTCTTACATTCCCGGATGTACTAACGCTCTCATCCGCTGACCTAATACACTACAGTACTAGTTTTCGATTGGATCGCAGGCTCAAGCCAGGTTAACTTCTTATGATCAGGACACCTAATCGTTAACGAGGCTTCATTTTTCGCGCCCTTTCTGTGGCTCGACGCGGCTACACGGCCATACGACGTCAACTAAATCTCTAAGTCGACGCATTTCGTATTCAGGTGGAAAACAGTTTGGAAAATATTTTTTCCCTGCATTCTTTGCCGGTTTTAATCCAGGTTTGACATATATAGCTGTGGTCAGGACCACAATGGTGGCTATGAAGTTCTTTATTTGATTGCTTTTCGTCAAAGCTAAACAAGAAAAGATTCAAATTGTTTTATCCCGTAAATTCGTTGTTTAGTAAGGCCAGTAAGAATAAATAACCAGGGAACTCTATATATTAGCGAACAAGAAAAATGCTTAGAAGCACTTATTAAAGGAAAGGGTGTGTATGAAAGTCTTCAAAGTAGCCCCGATCGTCGCTTTCACCTTCCTCGGTATCTGCAAATTTATGTCCAAAGGATGCTCTCAAATATTCCCGGCTGTACAGAGGCTATTCTATATCTGACATACTGTGCAATAGAAAGGACCTGCTCCAGTTTTAAAAGATCTATTTCCGCAAACTTCGAAGCGAGACTTTATTTCAAAGCGATTGCTATTTCGAAAAGTCGTACACCCACGTCGGCCATGACGATTATCATATGATTATCACGGTTATCGTGTGATTATTATGTGACGTTCGGTACTGTCACGATAATCGTCTTCTTACATTACACCAAACCGGTTTGATCACTAGAAGGCCTCCTCCACTTAAGCAAAGGCAATCCTTTTAAGAAACGGTTTTTCAATCGACAAATGAAATGTCCAGGGTCAAAACTTGACTGTGGAACTTGATTGGGTCGTCATGTTTAAAGCACTTAATGGCCTATCTCGCCGCTTCGCGAATCGCTATTCCGTCGCTCTTAGAGAGGAAAAACCTCTTTCATCTAAGATTTAAAGCGTTCCTTTTTCTGGTCTTGTAGTCGTCGTTTTGTCTTTTATTGTAAAAATCTTGACATTCCTAACATCTAGCCTTATATACTACCTTGGACATTTGAGAACGACTGAGTTTGTCCTTGTAGGGGGAAAAGGACTTGATGCGATGAAGGCTTTGAAAAATAATTCGAAGATCAACGTACCCATAGAATTTATTTACGCAAGACTTCAGTCCTTTAGCAATGACTTCGCTTTGTAAACCCAAGTAAGGCAACCGCTCAGAGGGCAAGGAAAGGACTGTCAAGATTTTTACATTGGAAAGACAAAAAAAAAAAAAAACTACAAGACCGAAAAACTGAACACTCTAAATCTTTAACAATTAGTTGTCGCAAATCTGCTCTCTCGGATCATGTTTCTTCAACTGGTGACTAAATTGAAATGGACCATTTCAACATTTTAGAAAAGGTCGTTCTGACATGCAACCTAAAATAAAATAAACACTGTTGATTAGAGATTTAAAAGCTACCCTAATTGACATGTTAGCAGTGAAAACTGTGTCTTCTTGTATAGAAAAGGTGCAATATAAGTAATAAGTAGTATCGGAGGTACCCCGATACTACATAACCTCCACCCACTTGTAACTACTCTGTGGTAGCAGCCACCTCGAAAGCTTGGCTCCTTTTGCTGCTACACACTTTCTTCTTTGTTATGTTTAATTCAATGTATAGCTAGCTCTGTTTTTATTCTTTTTTACTCTTTTTGTTGTTATATTGTAGTTGAATAAGTGTGAATAAATGATTTTGAACTTGAACTTGAACCCCGAAAAACGTAACAAATTATTGAATATTACTGTTCACCATATATGGTAGTAGATTCCAACAGATTCCTACGGATTCCTGCAGTGATGTCATATTTTTCCTGCAAGGATAGACACGTCGTTACCAAAGCAGTTTTCCGAACAATGGCGGAAAGCGAGGAAAGTTTGTCTTTGGTTGACAAATGTTTGTGAAGTGCGGTTTAGAGGTGAATTGGAGAAATGATCGAACTAGACAATTTAAGCAATTGTCTCTTGATAGACACCTGAAGAATTCAGGTGACTTTAACGGCCCGGGATTCGAACCCACGACTTCTGTGATGCCGGTGCAGTGCTCTTATCATCTGAGCTATAAAGCCACTCAGTTAAGAGTCGGTCAATTTGTTGGCCTGAATATCTGTGAAGCGTCTGATACTTGTCCTTCTGCTGTCGAGGATATTTAGAAACAGGCTTAATCAATAGTAGCTTTGGCTAATAAACTGGAAAAAACAATCTGCAAATGGTCATTCAACAAAAATAAAGCTAGACTATTTAATTGTCTTATTATTGTAGGATTCCTGCAGCCCAGCGTGGATTCTTGAAAATTCCAACAAGCGCCATAATCGTTTATTATTATTATTATTATTATTATTATTATTATTATTATTATTATTATTATTATTATTATTATTATTATTATTATTATGCAGTATGTTGTACGTAAGTATGCTTACAGATATAAGTAGGAAAAGGTTCTATTGTGTAACAATCCCTACTGTTAAACCTATTTACAAACCAATTGGTAATAACTAACGAACCAACATTTGAGAAAGGAACAAGAGTTTATATTCCTTGATAACTCGTCGAAACCTTGAAAGACCTTGCTATGTTTAGGGTGTACGATAAAACTGTCTTCTGCAAATTAAACAAAACCTGGCTCCCTCTATCCAAACCTAAAAAACTTCCTAACTTTCTCCTCCGTCTCCATAGAGTAGCCTCCTAGTACATCAACTATCACATTAAGCTGTGTGATAGTGTGGCCGGGGAACTGTTGGCGCATCTCCCATCTCAACGGCGCATACTTGTCAGTTTTCTCCTGTTCCTTCAGTTCTCTGTTGGAAACCCAAGGGCAGCTCATCTCAATAAGGATCACCTTCTTCTCCTTTCTGTCCACAATTCTGTTAGCCCTGACTTCCGTATTTTCAGCGAATACTGGCACATCCCAGTACGCGCACGCTCGGTAATTCTTGTACTCGGGTTTAGGTGAGACTGGAGAGTACCAAGGGGGGATACTCTGGATAAGATCTAAGTCTTTCAGGAACTCGAAGAAAAAAATTTTCAAGGCTGCATTGTGTCTCTGCATGTACTTAGTCTGTGCCAAGGCACCACAACCGCTAATCACGTGGGCCATAGATTCTTCCTGCTCGTTCGCACTTCTCCTCAAACTCGGCACTAAACTCATCGTTCGATCTTCGTTTGCGTACAGCTTTATTGTGGTCTTGACTTTGGTCTGCTTATAAAGACTCTCAAATAACTTCAGTCCCCCGGCCTCCACACTTTCTTGGTAGGTATAGCAACTCGGTTGAACCGAGTGGATGGTAGCCTCCATTCTCTTTTATTATTATTGTTATTGTTATTATTATTATTATTATTATTGTTATTTACTAACTAGCATTAGTCGGTTTTTTTCTTTTAATTACCATTATCTGTCACATGAATTGTTTTGAAAGTATTACTCCTGTTACATATAAAATTTGTAGTTAACGGTCACTTCTGAGGATGGATGTTAAAGCATACGAGACGTGAACTAAATAATTTCAAAGAACTCTCTTTTGCCACCGCTGTTTGCTTTTTTTTGGTATTAACCCTTTAAGCCCCAATAGTGCCACTTATAGACTTTACTCTGTCTAATGCCAGACGATTTTACTCGTCAATTGGAGCCCCCTCGGGGCTTAAAGGGTTAAACTAACAATCAACGATCAATCAGTACAATCATGACGACTATGAAAGCGTAACATGTCACTATTATTCAAGATGGCGGAGTCCGAGAACTTTGAGAACAAAAATAAGCGCTTCTCGAACACAAACACTCTCTTTGATAAATTATTTAAAGAAATTTGATTGTAAACATTTTTTAAACTGGTTTGAAGTAATTTTTAGCTTTAAATGGAGGTTTCCTTTACAATCAAAGGATGTTACCAAGCATGAAGGAGGGTGTTATCAAACACGGCAATTGCCGGGGGATATTAAACTCACCTCGATCTGCTAAGATTAGACTTCTGATGTTGTTTTATCCAAGGGCTTCGGTAAAGTGAGAAACATGAGCTAATATAATCAAAATTGGAGAAATACTTTGAATGAATAATTGTCTACCGAAGTGGGGGTGAATGCAACATGCAGACGTGGGGCACTTTCAAGGACGTCGGAGGTTAATAATTATTTCAGTATATTCTACTCAAGCTGAATAACAAATGCCACGCCCGCCCATTCTCCCCACTGATCTGTTTTTATTGAGAAGACGCCTAATAGTCCTTTATTGTGTTTTTAGCCAGGTATTCCAGGGCAAAGAAAGCTATATCAGACGGAATGGACGAATGGAAAACAAAAACTTGCATCCGCTTCAGACGAAAGAACAATAACGACAACTCATATGTCCACTTTACAAACGGTGCTGGGTGCGTCCATTCTTGTTTCTCTTATCTTTTTAAATTAAGATACGTATATCCCCCTTTGTTTTTGTGAAATATTGTGTTTTACATCTTCTTCGATGATTTAGCATATAGTACGCGCGGGTATTTCCTCGAGTTGTGAGGACGTAGTTTTTCCGAGCCCCGCAGAGGTGACGAAAAATGTCCGCGAGTATTATATGTTAAACCATCGAATAAGAGATTTATTATTCCACTGCAAAAAAGGTGGATTATTAATATAGCGTAAACCAGTTTTTTGGATTTAAATATCGCGTCGCTAAAAGTGAGAATTTTGACGCACAGCTGTTGATTCGAGAACCTTAACCTGTGAATTTGTTGCTGAAGAGATTCAATATTTCTGGATGTTGACTTGGGGATACTCAGTCGCAAAACATCCGAAAGCCCCATTTGCTCCTCGGGTTCATGTGTTGGAGCACATTCGCCATGTTAATCTCATGTAACCTCTGTGTCAGTACAATCGCAAATATGC
>NC_090891.1:8461595-8469095 GCF_036669925.1 Montipora capricornis | reverse complement strand
GTATCCCTCCTCTCCATCTTAGTTAACAGATTATCCAGTTTGATGTACTTCGACTGTAAGATCAAACTGGGTACTTCCCACACTCTCAAACCTTTCTCGTCCCAGAAAGCCTTCACCTTCTTGATATACCCTCCCGTCTTTTTCCCACCCGGGTTCCTGAAAAATGACTCCCACAACACCTGTCTCTCCTCATGCGTCAATTTCTACTCTTTATTACCCCTGCGTAGCCTTTCTACCTTTTCAAATACCAACCTTATCACCTTTCCATGTCTAACCTTTAGAGACATTGGTCCCTTCCTGCTCACCACGATAAAAACTGTCAAAGACACTGCTCTTTCCTTGTCAGAGGGGTTGAATTGCTTCGCCGAGGTGGGACGCGCGGTTGATAACCGGTAAACCACACTGACTCCCTAGCAATTAGGGATAAAATAGAGATTATCGCGATAGACTAAAAATAGAACGAGGTGATTCAATAAAATATGAAGACGGTGACTGGTTTGGGTATAGTAACCGACTGTTGTCAATGTCAAAACAAATTTTAATCTTAGATCTTAAAGAACGTCTTTAGCTACTTCAATTTTAGGGAAAAAAGTAGCCAAATTCTCTGATTGAAGTATGCGACACCTTTCTTTGGCCTTCGGTACTTATCGAAACCACTACAGAACTATTGCATAGGAAATCTATGTGGACCAATAACCTCTAAGAACATACAACCTCATGGCGGACGTTAGGGTTGAGCCTGGGTCGTCCAGGTGAGAGACACGGTTGATAACTGCAAAGCAACTCTGACTCCCCAAAAGGATACACGATGCATAATTAACAATTATTCCATGAGCGCGCGTTGGATATGAGATGGTAAATAGCCAACGAGGCGCGTAGAGCCGAGTTGTCTATAACTAGTCTCATATCCAACAAGCGCGAATGCAATAATTGTTTTATTAAATTCCTTAACTCCAAAAGTTTGGAAGTACGAAATACGAGCGAAAAAAGCGAGAAAATCTGAGCGAATGATAGAAAAAAACTTGATGAAGATGCGATGTTGTGTACTACCTTGTGGTCAGACATTAGACAGACCCAGGCTCATAACAAAAACATCCCTTGTCTTTTCGCGTACTTCTAAACCTCGAAATTGATCCAAACGTTCCACAAAAAGGTTTTTTTTTGGCGTTTTTCAGGGAGAATTTCGCTTTCCGGTGAAAGCAGTTTTAGCAAACACTTAGCACAATCAGTTGCCATATAAGGTCACAGGAAGGTATATGAGCTGAAAACCGAGATTTAGTGAACCAATCAGAGCACGAGAAATGCATTAACCGAGGTTGAAAATTTAATAATATATCTTATTACATAGTACTTTGGCTGTAGTATAGTAGAGTATGTCATGAGTTTTACTTTACTTTTATCAGAATTGCTCTGAGAACAGAGGATTTATGGAAAAAGAGATTTTTCCGAGGAAAATGTTAGTTTTTGCCTGCGATTGGTTCTGTAATTGTACAAATAACCGTTTAGTACAGATAACTAAATGTAAAATGATGCGAAACATTTGCTTTTGTTTTGTGCTTTTTCTGTTCAATGTCTTACAGAGTTGGATAATAATCTATACCACTTCCACTTTCTCTTGCTATTAAATTATTTGGGCCATAGACCTCACCTGAATATCTTCGTCTCCTATGGGATTTTCTCCTTGTTTCTTTTCTTTTTTGCTTCCTCCCTTTTTTGTTGTAAATTGTTGCTCCTCTCTATTTGGCTGCACATTTTTTTGCGCCCTGTGTTGTCCTTTTCATATTTTTCCTTTTTTCTGGTACTATCTTCTATTCCTGCTGCCATCAGTCGTTTACTCCTGCTCCTAGTCGCTCTCTTTCAAGCCAAGCTTCGCGAATTCAGCGTTGCCTTAGCTTTCTCCCTCTCACTTTTTCTTTTCTTTCCACACCTGTCAGTATATTCAATTAATACATAAATTTACGAAGGGTTTCAGCACTTCCGCAAAGCTAAGGAGCATGGGTGCACAGGATTAGGGCCTCGTATTGCTTAGCGGCCGTGCCTGCATGCGGACGGCCAGACACGACAAGTGACGTTATAACTAAACGAGAATTCATAACATGGGTGAATTCCACGAACCTACACTTGTAGGAATTAGAAAGAGAAAACAAAGAATGCCTCAGTAATCACGAGAGAAACAAAGAATGAAACACAACCATAGACACAGCTGTAGGAAACCCGGCTTCAGGGAAGAAATAGTGTCCATCACTCGAAAACCCTTCTCCCACTCTTAATCGGACGAGTGATTTGTTGAGACTTAATGTTGTGTGTTAAATCATTTATGAAGCAAATACAACTGAGCGAGACTATAGATATAGTGTACGGTGCGCAGATGAAAATAAATGTTGAATCTTTTAAAGTGATTTAGACTAATTCGGAGCATCAGGTGTAAAAGTAACAATTATCTTAAGGCATTGTAAAAGTCAATTGCAATGGTATGACCACTGGGAACATAATAATACTGTAATTTTGGAAATTTAAGATTAAGGCTAACCACGAGCACCGCTACATTTCTCTCCTCAGCGCATGCCCTCGGGTTTTATCATGAACAGTCCAGGCCTGACAGAGATGCTTATGTCAGAATTAACTTTGGGAATATACGAGCAAGTACGTACAGATGATAATAGTATATTCTGAACAAATTATTTGGGTCAGGCCCAGAAGCCAAAGTTCATAACATTCTAAACAATAGCCCTTTTCACGGTTAGATTTTCTAGTTTGCATTACAATGTAATCTAGCATTTATGTGAGGCAATTTTGGGCTATTTTGTAGTTTTAACTCGAAATTGCCTCGCACCCACGTTAGATTACAAATGAGAAAATCTAACCGTGAAAAGGGCTATTGAAACTTTGAATTTGGGAAAATGGCTTGTGGAAACGGTAAGGGTGACAATATTACTTTATTATATGCCTCGTGTTTCTGGCCGATATAACGCGCGCTGTGATTGGCTAAGAGCAGCTTAGCCCCGGGGTATTATTCTCCCGTAGTGCCTATGGGCAGATATGGATTATGCAAATTAGTTTTTTGCTTTGTTAGAACCGATCTGTTAGCCAGCCGACCATGTGCTCTGTTAGCCATATAATAAACAACCAGGAGCCCATCTGGAGCGTGCAACTTCCATACAGCGACTGTGAAACGGCCTTTTCACAAGTAGGTTTATTTTTAGACTAGCCCTTCCCGCGAATAGGCCTTTTTCGATATACTAAAATTCAGCTTGATAGCGAGTCAGTGAGGACAAAGACAAAGGAAAGTGGATGATATGTAAATATTTTTCACATTAATTCCTACGTGTTTCTATTGTCTTTGTCCTCACTGCCTCAATTTCAAGCTGAATATTTAATATATCGAAAATGGCCTATTAGGTCAAAAAACAAAGGCAGTTCCGGTTCGGTGACCCTATGACGTCAGCTTAATTTCTTGTAATTGGTCATCGGGCTCCTGTGGGAGTCTCATTCGCGGGAAATTCAATCTAAAAATAAATCGGTCTGTGAAAACGCCGTTACACGAACTTAGTAGAGTTGTAGGCTCCGGGTCATAGGTTCCTGAAACAACTTACTAGCGGAGCTCCGCGCGCGCGGAGCACCATAGTTAAGATAGTATGGTGACCCATCGATGCTAGGCTCGATTACCAGCCGCTTTTTCGGGAAATGAACCAGCGCTCACTCCCAAAATCACGGCTGGGCGAGTGAGGTGAACCATTGTTGATATCCGCCAATCAGAAAACCGCCTGAACAAATCGAACAAGCATAAATTATAATTTTTGGTACAAGTTGTGGCTGCGAAGGTATTCTTTGACCCGGCCTGTTCACACTTTAGAGTACGATTACGGTGGGAAACATCCAAGATTATGACAACGGGAAGAGTTCGAGAAGCTGGAGAATGGTAATGTGCCGTTTTCTACAGCCCTCGTTCGGAAACTTCATTAATTTTCCAGTTGGCGCCAAGGGCAAAATACGGCTTTCGAATCCATTGCTATTGCAATTTCTCCTCAGACTTTGCTAATGTAAGAGCAGGTAAAATTCCTAAAGATCAATTGAAATTACTGCTGAGTTGCTTAGTTGCAGAACTGAGGAGGCCGGTGAGGCCGACTGAGAGATTTGTAGCGGCCGAATATTTTGTCGATGAATGATTATTCGCCTGGGTTGAATTCAAACTCACATCGATCATTTAACCACAAACTCAAGCTCGCGTCATCTGAAAACTTCACATAGAAGTTTAAGCTATGTTTAAGTTATGTAATTACTGTTTTGTTAAAATCAATCTTTTGTGTTGTCTAATGCCATTTGCCCGCAGCTACTAACTTCGCATAAATTATATTTTGAATTTTCGTCACAGACTCGATCTATCGCTCACGCGTCCAGCCGTCTCTTCTCGAGGAGGATACCCGAACTCGAGTGAGCCGCGAAAATCGAGCCTACATCGATGCCAGAAATTTTGGTTTTATAGCCATGACGTCATTGACCGTCCGTACGTCCGTCCGTCCACCCGTCCACGTATGCCAATGTGACCATTATCATGCTAAAATTTGGTTTTATCAACGGAGTTGATAATGTAAATTGGCCACCGTACAGAGATTCTAAAAGCTGACGTTTCGAGCGTTAGCCCTTCGTCAGAGCGAATCGAGGGATTATGGGTTATGTGTAGTTTTTATAGTAGAGGAGGAGCTACGCTATTGGTGGTAACATGGCAACGTGAAAAATAGGAATATATTAGTTAAATGAAAAGCGTTCGTTAATACCGTGAGGATTAAGGGTGCCGATCTGAAAGATGAATTTTTGTTCCAGATTCTTGCGGCTTTCCGTCGTACCTAGATGTAGGGAAAGGCCGCAGATAGCCATGTGTTTTATGGAGTGGTTAGGCAGATTGAAATGGCGAGCGACTGGCTTAGATGCATCCTTGTCATTCTTCTCAACATCGCGAAGGTGTTCGCGGAATCGGTCACCTAGTCGTCTACCTGTCTCACCAATGTATAATTTATTGCATAACGTGCAGGTTATGCAATAAATGACATTTGCGGAGGTACATGTGAAACGATCGGTGATCTTAACAGATCGCTTAGGTCCCGATATCTTGCTAGTGTTAACAATGAAAAGACAAGTTTTGCATCGTGAGCGCGCGCATTTGAAAGTGCCGGGTTGCTCGTTAGTTTTGAGCGCGCTTCTAACTAAAAAGTTGCCTACGTTTTTGTCGCGTTTGAATGAAATAAGTGGAGGTTGCGAAAAGATTCTACCAGTCTCGGGATCATTTTGGAGTAATTTAAAATTACTAAGAATGATGCTTTTGACTGCGTGATTATGAGGATGGAAAGTGAGGGTGAATGGAATTCTGTCATTCTTATCTTTTTGTGACGTTTGTAGTGATGACTGTCGATCAAATTGTTGGGCGCGATGAAGGCCCGCTTTGACCACAGAGACAGGATAGCCACGTTTTTCGAAGAACTGGCACATCTCCTCTGATTTGCTGGAAAAATCGGAGTCATCACTACATAGACGTCGAAGTCTAAGAAATTGAGAATAAGGGATGGAGTTCTTGACATGTGATGGATGTGACGATGAATACAACAAATAACTGTGTGAATCAGTAGGTTTGTAGTGCACACTAGTACATAGCACGTTGCCTCTAATAGAAACGTTGATATCTAGAAAAGCCAATGAAGTTTCCGAAATCTCCCAGGTATATTTAAGAGCCGGATGAAAAGAGTTGACGGAGGTTATAAATTGATCGAGTTCTTCTCTGCTGGATGAAATAGCGCCGATGCAGTCGTCGATGTAACGGCCGTAGAGTTCAGGTTTGGGGCCGTTGTACTGACTAAAAATTGGTGTTCAACATATCCTACAAAAAGATTGGCATAGCTAGGTCCCATTCTTGTGCCCATCGCTACACCATTAATTTGTTTGTAATAGTTGCCGGCGAATGAAAAACAATTAAGCGTTAAAACTAGTTCGGCAAGGCGGAGGAGCGTTTCCGAGCTAGGTTCTTTGACAGTGCGTTGATCGAAAAAGTGTTTAAGTGCTTGAAGACCTTCGCTATTAGGAATGACTGTGTATAGAGATGTAATGTCCATGGTGAAAATAAGTTTGTCTTGGCCGGAGAAATTGAAATCGCGGAAAATTTGTAGTGCGTGTGTACTGTCTTTAATGTATGATGGCAAAGATTTGACGATAGGCGTCATAATCCTGTCTAAGTAGCTAGAAATGAGTTCGGTGGGGCAACTACAGGCAGAAACGATAGGGCGACCTGGGTTGTTGGGTTTGTGAATTTTAGGCAAGAAGTAAATGCACGAAGTTCTAGGGGTGTTGATGATGAGATTAGTGGCAGTGTCCGGTAATTCTTGATTAACTATAAGATTTTGAATGGTGTCTTTGACAATTTTTTGATTGTTGGAAGTGAGATCTTTAGGGATTTTGGCATAAAACGAGGTATCCGAAAGTTGCCGCAAAGCTTCTTTTAGGTAAAGGTCGGACCGCCAAACAACTACCGCGCCGCCTTTGTCAGCCGATTTGACAACTATGTCGTTGCGTTTACTAAGATTTTTAAGCGCCGCCCACTCTTCCGAGGAAAGGTTGGAAAATTTAGTGTTGCGATTGAATTTAAGTTTGTGAATGTCGTGACGGCATTTTTTGGTGAAAAAATCTAAAGAGGCAAATTGTCCCTCTGGGGGAGTCCATTTGGATTTGCGAACTAGAAGTGTTTCAAAAATATCTTTATTAGAAGTGTCCGAATCATGCTCTTTGTCGTGAAAAAAGGCTTTTAACTGAACGCGGCGAAGGAATTTTTCGACATCTTGCTTAATAGAAAATTCGTTGGTGCGTTTGGTAATAGGGACAAAATTTAGGCCCTTACTGAGAACAGATTTCTCTGAGTCAGTAAGCGGAAGATTTTCTGGAATTGTAATTACGGTATTATGGCTATGCAATGTAGTGTCGTCGGTAATTTGCGGACCTATTAATTGTTGAAGTTTTAGAGTCTTGGTTTGGTGTAAATGGTTAAACATTTACATGGGATCAAGTTAATGATGCAGGCTTATTTATATAGACCGTAGAATGAAGAAATGAAACCCATACCGTTAATCAACCGATTAATTGTAGTGAATGAAAAACATGAAGAATTGCCCTGAGCGGGATTTGAACCCACGTCCCCCTGAACACCGGTAGGGTGTGATGACCACTACACCATCAGGACAACCACGCTGGCAACGCAGCTATCGAGACAGTGAATTGGCCTTCGTGAGTATATATATATATATATATATATATGTATAAACTAGCATGATACTGGTCACATTGGCATACGTTGCACACGTTGCCAATGGTCACATTGGCAATATATATATATATATATATATATATATATATATATATATATATATATATATATATACAATATGTATACAATGTGCCCTCCCGGTTGTTACCATAATGGCTTTATGGCAACTCCTGAACTTGGGCACAGGATGTACGGTT
>NC_090891.1:8456595-8459095 GCF_036669925.1 Montipora capricornis | reverse complement strand
AACTTGTCGCAGAGACATGTCGCTGCGACTTGTCGCCTAGTGTGTCCCGGCCTTTAGGCTTAATCAAGAAACGAGTGCTATTTTCTTCACACAATCTCGTGAAAAGTGTAGTTAACCAAACCGTAAACTGAAAGCGAAAATGTTAAAGAGTGCTTGGACCTAATCACTGCAACGAGTGCTATTTTCTTGACACGATCTCGTGAAAAATTTAGTTAATCTAACCGTAAAATTCACAATTGATCACTACTTAATTCGCGAGTCACGCTTTAAGAACGAGAAATACTATTTTGAATAAATTACATACTTCAACTTGAATTTATCAAAACTAGTGCAGTTGCCTGCATTGGTGGACACAATTCAACTTATGATGTGTGTCAGGTTTCACTTGTTTTTACCAGGGTTTAAAAACGGTACGCACCCTCAAGTTAAAGAACTCTCTATGAGATCTTTACTGGTTTCATCATTGTACTTCTAGGAATCTAAAAAGTAAAGTATTATACGGATGCTAGCTGAGTTCAAGCCGGATTGTAGTGATATTTTAAATTGCATGATATAAATCATTGTTTATAAAAAATACATCTCATCTGTCTCTAAATACTTTTTTTAGACCGCAGAAACAACTTTCTTAAGTATCCAAGATCACTTATCGACTCTCTTGGAACTCCATATGATTACGGAAGCGTAATGCACTACAGCAGTCGTGCATTCTCGAAAAACGGAAGACCAACTATAGTGGCTAAGAAACCAGGGGTATGTGAACATAATTTGCTCAGAGTGGCGAAACTTAAGCCCTTTTATTACCATCCTTTTAGTAGAGGGATGCCGTTCTACAAACGTCTTTGAACCTATAGAACTTTGCCCACACTAGTAAAAATGTTTGGTTACATTTCTTTTTAAAATATCTCTCATAAATATCTTATTGCAAGAATGACTGGTGATTTTAATTTCTACCGGCGTGGATCTGTGAATGAAGAGTATCTGATCGATCCTTACAAACAAGTAAGATTGATTGTCGGTCTATCTCAGCCTAGAAATCTTTGATCCTTGCCCTAATCGCCTTAAACTTAGTCATCAATATGACATGCAAGGGCTATTTTAGAAGTAATTTTCTATTATTCTTCCCGGCTATAAGGTTTCAGTTTAGGACTGTAACGATGTGTGACGAGCACCCCGTTTATATTTTAGTGTATATTTGCCAAGTGATGAGCCGCCATTCCAGCCCTATGCGGCGCAAAGCGCTAGGAAAGAGTTCAGCCAAACCCTTTCCGTGCATACGGAACCCGCGCCTGCAGTGCGCGCGGCAGTAAAAACTGTGCTATCCTGTCAATCCTTTGCCCTTTCACTGGAAACGGTGTATTTCCGTGCGCCGTGCGTTGTTGTCCATCTACGTTGTCGAAAGGACGGCATCATTGCGAAGTTAACACAAATAAGTACACTATAAACGCAGTTTTGACGTCTTTTCACACTTTATTCGAAAATACTACACTGAATTCGTCAGAAATTAGTTAGAAAAAGCGTAAATAACAGCCAAAGCAAAACAGCTGACGTTCGAATTGCCGCTCTCTGGCACCCCAGTTTTGGCGCCAAAGTTTGTTGACAAATAAGTTGCCGCAAAATCTTTTTAATGGTTTTCTGGCTCTTTTATTTCTAGCAATTGACGTGACGTCGGATAGCACAGTTTTTCCCGCTGGCTGAATTCTGATTGGCCAATTTAAATTTCAGTAGCTCTTACCGTATGCAAGATTATGATCACCACCGAGCTAAATAAAGAAAATACAAAGCATTGTTGGGTCAGAAAATATACAGGCGCCCCAAGCTCAGTGTGAGCATGGCCGACAAAAATATAAGGATTTGTATGGGAATTCTACGGTGGCCGAGAAGTGCGCCCCGAATTCAAATCACTCACTCCGAATTCGGAACACTCACACCAAATTCGAAACGCTCACACCGAAAGCGAAATCACTTACACCGAATTCGAATCACTCACCGAATTCGAAACACTCGCACCGAATTCGAAATCGAAACACTCACACCCAATTGAAATCACTCACACCGAATTCGAAACACTCACACCGAATTCGAAACACCCACACCGAATTCGAAATCACTCACTCCGAATTCGGAACACTCACACCAGATTCGAAACGCTCACTTGATGAATATTCCCACAAACATGAAATACTGGATTCTGCATTGTAAATAGAATATTTGAGTCGCAATTTACTTCCACAAAAGAATTAAGAACAGCTTTCCGCAACTTATTTTGGTGGTCTAAATCATCCCATGATGCATTGCTCAAAGTCATTACCCCACGTCACGATCATTGCAACACGCATACCTATCGAAGCATTGAATTTCTCGTCAATATGAAAATGGTGCGCATGTCCCACAGGAACCCTGTCAAGAGTTGTGTTGCTGCTCGCATCTCTAGCAGCAATAACACAATAAAGAAAAAAGAATGAAACGAATCGAAGAAATAGAAAAAGATATACAAGAATTT
>NC_090891.1:8446595-8449095 GCF_036669925.1 Montipora capricornis | reverse complement strand
AACTTAATGTTACAGTCACTGAAGTGTATCCTCAACGGACAACAATTGGCTGGGCTCTTACATCATAGTACCAAATCCATTAAAAAAAAATTCTGGATTTCAATACTTATGAAACTCAAAACCAACAAACGGAAGAGTTTAAGTCATAATCCTCGACTTGCAATATCAAGAAGGCGATTGTAAAGATGCAGCCCCTCCCTCCAATCTTTAGGAAGTGCTAGTTCTGTTATACTAAGAATGTATTTAAAATACACTTGATATTTGTTTGGGCCTTCCTTCATGTTGAAGTGATTTTCCAGAATGTGCTGTAAATGTTCCTCACTAAAAGGATGCTTGTAGTCTTGATAAGTAGACAATTCGGGCATAAAGAACAGTTAATCTGGTCATCTGGCGACTGTTTCATCACGTGATCTTCGGATGAAATGAGTATTCCAATGATTCATCACGATAACTAGGTCATGCTGGATTAGACCAGCAAAACCAAGCCGGAAACACTCCACTTCAAGGTCATCCCCAGGCGTGAAGGGTGAGCGCTACATTAAGTCTTTAAAGAAGTTTATCCACCAAGTTGCTCTACTCCGCCCTTGAAAAAACCACCATGCTTCTATTCTCTGATTATGAAGAGAGGTTCCATAAATGTGACTCGCCAAATCATGAAGAAGCACTGTGCAGCCGCCAGTAATCTGTTGTCAGTTCCACAATCAGACTTGACTTTGGTAGGACAACCCCCGTATTCTCTTACCACTTCCAAATACGATCTTGCCATATCTGTTATCATATCTGTCAATATGCCAGCAATAGTTTGGCCCCGTGTTCACGTAAACTCGTCTTCTCAGTCGATGTGCCCATCTCATCTCAAAACCGTCTGGATCTATTTCCTTCACTGCGTGTCTTGGTATCGCATAACCCTCTCTTCTTAATGTGTGCCACACACTTCTGGAAGCCGAAATACAACCAGGCCCATCTATCTCCTGTTGTATCCTTCGCCTCACTTCTCCTTCGTCGAATTTTGCAGCCTTTTCGCCGAAGGCCTTTTGACATCAACCTGTTCTTCATAGTTCTGAGACTCATTTCAGTAACATGAAACTTGCACGAAACAAGAGAATCAAATCGTATTCTAACTCCCGTATGAAGTAATATTACAATGCCAGGACCTCCCTGTTAAGAACTGTGCAACAAGAAGAGCAGAAATTATGGCTCAGTGACACAATTCCTGGAAGATCCGCAATTCCTGGAGTTGAGTTCACTTTGCCTTGCCGCTTTTGCTCCAGCCGAGGGTGCTAACCCACCTGGGAATAATCTCCAGCTGTCTGCCGCTGGCCTTATTGACGTTATTGTTATTGGTTCAAGTTTATGAATTATGAATTCGGTGTGAGTGATTGTGAGTGTTTCGAATTCGGTGTCCACTTCTGCGCCACCGTAGAATTCCGGCAAAAGGTTTAAGAAGATAATTATATGAAAAAAATTTCAATTAAAAAGCCTAACCTTATTGCCATTGTGGTAGCTTCCTTCCTGTGTGGCTACTTTCCAGATCCGACGCAATTTGAGCCATTTTTCAATCTCGGCTGTCAACGGTATAATAAAATCCCAAGGCTGGCGACTAAATTCTCAGGAGCCACCAATTTGAGTAAAATATTCCTGGATAAAATGTTCCCACGGTCACAATTCCACATCAGAATCAATTGACAAAGACTGAACTTTCATCTCAACCCACCATCAACGCAATAGCGGTCCAGTGAGAGACCTCAGCCGGTGATATTGCAAGGAAACAGTTTCGAAAGATGCGCTTTATAACCAAAGTGGCCAGCCACGGGTTCGACTTTTGATAACAAACTGAGCCTTACCGGGGTAGCAGACTGCAGTTTGTCAACCGCAAATTTCTTTATTCCCCTGAGTCTCCTGACGTAACTGCATTGTCTCAGTCGTCCAATCACAGTCGCGCCTCCGTGTTGACAAACTTTAAAAACACATTCGAGAAGCCTTGAAATATGCTAGAATGAAAGCCGTAGTGAACGAATAGACCAATTTCGATATATTAAAATTCAGTCCGAAACAAAAGGCATCATCTCGAGGCTCTGGGGAATAAATTGAAGGATTTGTATGAGTTTATTCCCCAGAGCCTCGAGACGATGCCTTTTGTTTTGGACTGAATTTTAATATATCGAAATTGGTCTATTGAGGTGAATGACTAAATTATTAGGGTTGTTTACCATTTACAAGCAGAAACCAGTTGGTACTAGGTTTGTACAAATGGTAAGCAATGGGAAAGCACGTTTTCCGTTTGGAAATTCCGTTGAGGAATTTTGGACTACCTTTCAAGAAATCCCGTTTTCTCCGGAAATTTTCCGTTTGGGAAGACCAAAACAGGCTTACCATTTACATTCCAACCGAAATTTCTGGATTTTTGTGGTAAATGGTAAAAAACCTCGATGTAAGTCGTTTTGCGCATTGATGCCGCTATTATTAGTTAAGGTGGCTCAAACCAGTTTAAACGCTTCCA
>NC_090891.1:8434095-8441595 GCF_036669925.1 Montipora capricornis | reverse complement strand
CCGTCAAGTTATAACAGTTGTATTTTGTAATTTGTATTCTATAATTTGTAATTTGTAATTTCGTATTTCATAACTTGTAATTTGTTATTTGTAATCTGTAACTTGTAATTTGTAATTTCAAGTGAAGCTATGATCTTCGCAGTTATGAACGCAATTTTTGCAATTGCGTAAAGAAGCCTGAAAAATTCAGGACTTCAACGGGGTTTGAACCCGTGACCTCGCGATTCCGGTGCGACGCTCTAACTAACTGAGCTATGAAGCCACTGACGTTGGGAGCTGGTCATTTGTGGGTTCTAATGATCCCGTGAGGAATGAATCAATGATGAATGGTATATATGAAATTAATCATATATGAACTGCGGATATGAAATCAAGTGAAGCTATGATCTTCGCAGTTATGAACGCAATTTTTGCAATTGCGTAGAGAAGCCTGAAAAATTCAGGACTTCAACGGGGTTTGAACCCGTGACCTCGCGATTCCGGTGCGACGCTCTAACCAACTGAGCTATGAAGCCACTGACGTTGGGAGCTGGTCATTTGTGGGGTTCTAATGATCCCGTGAGGACTGAATCAATGATGAATGGTATATATGAAATTAATCATATATGAACTGCGGATATGAAATCAAGTGAAGCTATGATTTTCGCAGTTATGAACGCAATTTTTGCAATTGCGTAGAGAAGCCGAGGTCGCGAGGTCACGGGTTCAAACCCCGTTGAAGTCCTGAATTTTTCAGGCTTCTCTACGCAATTGCAAAAATTGCGTTCATAACTGCGAAGATCATAGCTTCACTTGATTTCATGTCCGCAGTTCATATATGATTAATTTCATATATACCATTCATCATTAATTTGTAATTTGTAATTTGTAAATGTTTCTTTTTTGTTTTTTGTTTGGAAGTTAATCAATAAAAACTATTAAATAAAAAAAAAATCCTGAAGGCTTGATAAATACAGTTACGATCGCGAACAGCCTAAGTACAAAGTCCTATTAACTAATACAAGCGGCATGAATGTACAAAATACCACGATTTACATCTAAGAACCTAGTTATTCTCCTCAGTTTGGCTTTCATTCTTGCACCTTTCAACGGAAAAAAAAAAATTGGTAAGAAAAGACACCCCGACCCCGACCCCGACCCCGACCCCGGCCCCGGCCCCGGCCCCGGCCCCGGCCCCGGCCCCGGCCCCGGCCCCGCGTTTTGGCTACTATCGTTATCCAAAGTCTAATCCGTGGCTGGCCACTTTGGTGATAAAGCGCATCTTTCGAAAGCTGTTTCCTTGCAATATCACCGGCTGAGGTCTCTCACAGGACTGCTATTGCGTTGATGGTGAGTTGAGATGAAAGTTCAGTCTTTATCAATTGATTCTGATGTGGAATTGTGACCGTGGGAACATTTTATCCAGGAACATTTGACTCAAATTGGTGGCTCCTTAGAATTTAGTCTCCAGCCTTGGGATTTTATTATACCGTTGACAACCGAGAAATTGAAAAATGCCTCAAATCACGTCGGATCTGGAAAATAACCACATAGGAAGGAAACTACCCACAATGGAAACAAGGTTATGCTTTTTAATTGCAATTTTTTTCACATAATTATCATCTTAAGCCTTTCATCAGGATTCCCATACAAATCGTTATATTTTTGTCGGGCATGCTCACACTGAGCTTGGGGCACCTGTGGTGCTATTATGCGGATTAATTTTAAAACGCCGTCCACTGTTTGATTCATTGCCATAAAAAGGACCGTTTTCTTGTTCTCGTTATTCGTTGCTAAACGGAGTTCATGCTCATCAGAAAGTTCTTTCCTCTGTAGGTCACATTGGGCCAGCGACAAGGTCTTAGCGTAAATGATGCGAAGGAGGCGAATCTTCTGTATCAGCAGCAGTGCCCTACGCCAACACCACCGAGTAAGTACAAGAAGATGCAACCACTATCTTAATCATGTTCACATTTCCAGGGAATCTGAAACTAAAAGGGTTGTTACAAACCCCAGCCCGGTTTTTACGGTTGATCCACGTTTATTTTTTTGATATCTTGCCGAGAATGCCGAGAATGTAGCATTTCCGAGCCTCAAGATTTCAAAATTTTCTGGCGGAGGATTCCCCCAGAACCCCCCACAAGTTGCTTGCCACCCCCCCCCCCCCCCCCCAAATGCAAAATACGTTCCGCCGTCCCTGCGGCCAATTGGACTGAAAGGGCCTTTTGAAAAAAAAAATTTTATTAGTTCAAATTCATGATTTTACTTGTATTAATCGCGGATTTTTTTCCCAAAATCCTAAGCCTAACCCTAAACAAAGGAAAACGTATATTTACACACCTGTGCCTAATTGCGTAAGGCTTGATATCACCAGTCACAGGTAACTTGACTTTTACGGTCGAGGTGCCGGCGAAATAAAATTATTTCGCCTGTCTTTTGGGATAAAGCACACAGCCGGCACGTCCTTTCCACTCGGTGACATGTAAATGAAAATGCATCATTACTTGAATCATTATCAATGTCACTATCACCGGCATTGTCACCCAGTATGGCTAGAGCCAAGAGCAACATAATCTTCACCACCACAACAATCCGCAACGTCATCGTCTCCATTATCATGACCACTCAAGGACTGTGCCAAGGATGGCACGGTCGGTTAGTGGGCGGCCTTGGTGCAAGAGGTCTCGATTTCATTCCCCGGATCTCACATCCTTATTTCGACTTCTTTCCTTCCAGTATATCTTAAAGTAGCTTTAGATACCCTTAAAACGGAGCACTGATGGAAAGAGGGGGTAAAATGAGCGCACCGTCGGCTCCCTGGGAGAATACCCTCGCTCTAGAGGGCAAAGGAATTACCGATGTTAGATAAGGTGTACCTCTACCTTTATCCTTCACTCCAACAGTTACCGTTACCACCACTTATTTTGTTTTACTTATTGCGGCTTGCAGCATTTATGCAGGATGCATTGGCGAGCTAAGGCCTAATAAGTAATTCATTTCTGAAGGGACAAGTAAATATTCGTCGCATAAAGGGCAAATAAATCCCTTACTTTTCAGCTACTTTATGCAGGGTATTCATTGAAGGAAATGATATTTATTAAAGAATTATTGTCGCTTTATCTTTTCAGCAACGACCGTTAACCCAGGTGAGCAATCCACTTGGAAGGTTAAGATAGAGAATTAGGGTGGTATGACTGCCACAAGTGAAGTGAATGCTTCAGCATAGTTGTGAACTAAAGCCGGGTGGCTCTTAACTACCAAACCGTTGCTATGGACCTCTTCACATAGTCATTTATCGAGTTCCTTTAACTTAAAATCTATGTTTTTTTTTTTGCCAAGTGTGTTCTATTTAACATTTCTTTGTCTGCTTCGACTCACAACCATATTTGGTAAAAATCACATGACCAAAATAGACCAAACGTGACCAAAACAGAAAATGCCTAAAAAATCAGCGAGTTAACTATATGCCAGATTTCTATTGAGAAAGTTCCTTCAAAGAACCATCTATGCAACCTTTTTGTAGGGCTCTTGATTAAAAAGCTTCCTTGGCAACCATTGTCTTTCTTTATTTAAGAGCCACCCCCCTTAAAACTGCCTGGAAGGTAAGATGGTACGGCACAACAAAGATCACTTGAGGAATATAGACGGCCTAATTAATCACTTACTTTTTAGTTACTGGGGATTCTTTTGTTCTCGTTTGTTTGCGACCTCATTTTCTCTCCTCGAGAGTCTCTTTTGAGGACAAAGAACTCTATTATATGCTGAGAAAACCAGCTATTCCATGGAAATCGGATTATCTGACATAACTTTAAAATCTTTTTATCTTTGAATAAATACTATCAAAATCACACCCTAAGGGGATAGTGGATAAAGAGGTAGTCGAGTAAACACAAGTTATGAAGTTAACTTGAATGAAGTATACAAATAACCAATGTTTATTACATAAATTGAGGACATTACATGGCCGCGCAGGGATACAAATTTTATCTTCGAGTGCTGAAAGTATGACGTTTTTCAAAGAGGGATCTTTGCTGAGGACCAAGTTTTCTTTGTAAGCGGAAAACTGTTACTTCTGATTGGATAATATGATTTAAATTAGAACTGTTTTCGGATATTTCACGGTTAGTCAATCTAAGCTCAAATAAATTAAGAACACATGCACGCCCAGAGCGGCAGTAATTGTGTGGACAATCCCATTTTTCTTGTTAGTAAATTAGCCTAAATAACCATTGAGATGAATCAGTGACTCAGCTACATACGGTCGTATCAAAGACTTTGAGTGTCTTTAGCAGTGTCTCAATTTACTTCTAGTGTGTTCCACCAACTATGCAACCCTGAGTGAGGCTAACCGGGAAAGAGACTACGGTGGTAGCAACAATTGTGACAAGCCCTTGCGAAGGAGGTGGTACAGATTCACAGGGGCTGCAGGAACACAGATGGCTAACAGTTCTGTGCCTCGACTTTCGTGTGGTACGCATGCGCCTGGTTGGCTCAGAGGTAGTCATCCAAGAATAGCGGAAGGGGTCGTCCAACGAACGGTGTGTTTTACAAACTTCGGTAACACATGCCGATGGAAAAGGCAGATTAGAGTTGTCAACTGTTTGAATTTTTATCTGTACAAATTGGTTCCAGTACCCTTTTGCAGATTACGCTACTGTGGAGATGATTTGCAAGGTGAGGTATCAGTTATTGTTCTTTTGTCACCTTTTAAAGACTTTTAGCCTTTATTGATGATGATGACACCTTATTTCAATAGGGTGCATAATCACAATGAGGACTGTAGTCTCCCTTATTGTCCTCTGAAACTAAGTCACAACAACTAATTGACCAAAATACTAAGAAACGTAGATACAATTTCTTATGTTGGAATGCTGAAATACTGAGTACCAGAATACTAAAATATTAAAATTAAGCATACTAAATAGCTAATTAAGAAAATAAACTAAAAACTACGAACATTCGCTCCGTGTTGTTAGTGCGCGGAACCTTTCACAGGGAAAGGTTCCACTTGTTCACTTTCACACAGAACAGAGGCGGTCATATCATCAGAACGGAGGCGGTCATATCATCTACTTCATGATGATATGACCGCTTCTGTTCTGATCACATGACCGCCTCTGTTCTGTGTGAAGGTGAACAAGTGGAACCTTTCCCTTGAAAGTCGGTGTTAAGCAAGGATGTGTAATAGCTCCCACGCTGTTTGCTCTTTTCATGGGTGAGGTCCTACAGCTGACGGAGCCTCATCTGAAAAATCACGGAGTTCAAATAACTTATCGATACGATGGTAATATGTTCAACTTACGTCGGCTACAGGCCAAAACCAAGGTGTCTACAGCCTCAATCGTGGAACTTCAATACGCTGATGATGCTACGGTCTGCTCGACTTCAGAAGCTGGTCTACAGAGAATAACTGACGCCTTTTCAGAAGCTTACAATAGACTTGGGCTATCACTGAACTGCACTAAAACGGAGGTTATGTATCAATATTAGAGAGCTTTAGATTCTACGACGAGGACGAGAACGAGTACGAGTTTTGACTGCCCGTTTTTAGCGAAAATACTAAGAAAATTTATAACCCGTACGCTTAATCCTACTTTTTGTTAGCAGTATAGGTTGCTCAGTTATTCTTATTGCTGTTACCTGGTTCTTTTTGCTGATCAAAAAAAGCCAAAACTGCTCCCGTTTTGTTGACTTGTTTTGATTCGACGATATTTTTGCAAAACCTCGTACTAAAATGACGACGGCATCACGTTTTTCCCGCCCAAATGACGCTGGTTTGCGCGCGCTCACTGTTGTTCTATGAAAATCTCGTACTCGTAGTCGTTCTCGAACTAGAATCTAAAGCTCTCTATTAATCTGCCTCTGGTACCACCTCAATTCCCACTCAGCCTGAAATTACTGCAGATGGAACCATTCTCAAGGTAGTTCCACACTAGTATCTTGGTAGTTATGTGGCAAGTGATGTTTCACTTGATCGTGAAATCAACAACAGGATCAGCGCTGCTGTATCAGCAGCTAGCTACGCTGATACGCAGCTACGCTACGCTAGCTACGCAAGCGAGTCTTCGACAACCACGAGCTTGAGTTGGACACCAAAATACGAGTCTATCAAGCCGTCATTATACCAACGCTCCTGTATGGCTCAGAAACGTGGACTACTTATAGATATCAAGTGAAGCAACTCGAGAAATTTCACCAAAGATACCTCCGGTATAGACTCAGATGGTACGGACACATGGTCAGAATGGATGCACAACGCCTCCCAAAACAGCTTCTCTTCAGTCAGCTATCTACTGGACCTCGAAGAGTTGGTGCTCCTAAAAAGAGATACAAGGACGCACTTAAAAGACCTTTAAAGACTGTGAGATTGCTGACTGGGCCACAGCCCCAGCAGACAGACTGGTGTGGAGGAGAACGGTTTGTGATGGCGTTAAGACTTTTGAAACCAATAGGAGAATAGCTGAGGACGAGAAACGCGCAAGACGAAAAGCTGCTGAAGCGCTTAAACAGGGGCAGTCTTCTGGCTAGCTGCCTGGACAAACCTTATTTGGACCGCCATGCTCGTGTCGAGTGGCAGTGATGTGATGTAAGGAAGACGATAAAGCATCCGAAACCTTGTATCGTATGACTTGTTTAATTTGAGAGATAACAGTTTCTCGGAAAGATACTCCGGTGCACGTCCATCAAGAATTTCTTTGAACAGAAGTAGTCGTTTTTCGATACAGATATCGTTAACATAAAATATAATTAGATAGAGAGATGGTTGACATAACAAAGAACGGTAAGTTTTTTGGGGGCAAACTGTCGCTAAGACGGCGCTAATTATTATAACACGAACCTACCTGATCCGTAGTGACATCATCAACTGTACTTAAGGCTATATTTTGTTTTGCTGCTCGAATAGGGCAGCTCCCAACTGTATTTTTGTTCGAAAGTAATTTAAAGGCCTCGTTGCACACGCTCTACTTTCTCAAATCCCATAATACACCTTGTTTAACCCCAAAAAATTCGCCGAGGCATTGTTTTCGATTTCTCTTGGGACATCTTCATGGCCCAGGAGAAACTGCAAACAATGCCTATCCAAATTTTTGGGATTTGAGAAAGTAGAGACACGGTCTATTTCCAAGCTTCCCTACCAGGGCTGATTTACACCAGAGACAAGCAATAAACCCAAATGCATTGGAGTGCTGTTTATTTGTTTCCATGTTTTAACAAAGGATTTAATTATCAAAACGCTAGTGAGTTTGCATGCGTTGCTTGTGCTCATTCTGGTAAACCAGTTCTAACCCGTGGAACACTGTTCGCCACGTTGAATTTTGAGGTTGTATCAAATTTCTACGTTTTTTTCGCATCAACGAAAAATTGAATCAAAATGTCACCTTTATTGAATGAGTTTATCATTCAAAATACGAACAACTACGTCCGTTAAAAAGCAAACGAGTTCTACGAAGGCACGATTTCACTGAATACATTAATTTCTTTTGTTTGAGGAATAAGGTAGCTTAAATATCCACTACTAGC
>NC_090891.1:8411595-8416595 GCF_036669925.1 Montipora capricornis | reverse complement strand
TAAACTAGGCATGAATCTCAAAAGCGACGAGTACTGGACTTCGACAACAATCTATCGCCCGTCGAGACGAAATCAAAGTGAGCAGTATTTACCTGAAGTACATGGTAATTTGACACAATTGAGTTTCTTGTCTCACGCACGCACGCAATGAAATAGGAAGAGGTTTTCGCCTCTAAGAGCAAATATTTTGTTTGTTTCAAAAAAAATTTTCGCTGGAAAAGGATTCTGTGGTATTTTCTGCCTTTGTGAATTATAATATCATGTTGTGTATTGAATTTTCGAGCTTAAGGTTGAAATGTGATATGGGAGAAGTTTTTTAGTATTGCTCTGTAAGCAGGAAGGGTTCACAGGCCTGTTGGAAGCGTGCTTGAGTTTCAACAAAATGAGCCCCAAAATCAGTGAAAACTTGTGACGCAGATGAATATAAAGTAGCTGCTTCCAAAATTCCAAAATGATGGAATTACCTGGTGTGATAAATAACGTCGTACGCTTGGAGAGTAAAGTAAATTTTGACTTTGCATAAACAAGAGTTGGGCGATTGTGATCTTTGTTTTGACTTCGCTCATTTCATTGTCAAACTTTATAACACTTGACAGAAAAAGAAACTTACAAAAACCCGGTATCTTGCCATCATTTGACACAGATGCTTCACTGTTTGGCGAGTAAACATGCCGCGGTAACTTAATCACGGCGCCCGCTGAATTCCGGCCATGTCACTTTCGATTTTGCAATTTACTTGAACGTAGCAAAAATCTCCCAAAATGTTTGTCGCTGATCGTAACTTTTTATATTCTATATTCACGGTTCAAAATTAATGTTGTTTTCATGTCGTAAATATTTTATTCTCGATCGACCGTCCGGGAAACTTCCTTCTGCTCTTTCTGAAAACTGTGTATCAATAGTTTTTTGCTTTTTCATCATCATATTTGTTTTGCATAAAGCAAGCTAACAGAATCTGTACCTTGCTGAGTTCGCATTTGTTAGCGTTAATAGTATTTTCGGTCAGATGTTTTTTTTTTATGAGGGGTTTATTGTTTTGGTCTCCCATCCCAACACTAACCCCGCGAAACAGGGCTTGACTTAGAGGGCATGGGCACACAGGGTGAAAAGAAGTTGTGAGGGAACTTGAAAATTATCAACATGTCAGCCCAGAAGCCAATGTTTCTCGCTTCTCTTTTTTTTGTTATTCTTCAGAGACTGGAATGCTGTATTTCAATACCACACAATTCAGTGCCTTCTGATTTTCTGTAGCACGTACCACGCGACGCCTATATCACAAAAGAAACAAGTCCTACAAATATGGTTTTCACGTGACTTCGAATCGCCGCCAACAGTCTTTTGTTCTACAGAAGTCGTACGTTTCTCTATTGTTATTGGTGTCTCTAGAGATTGGTTGAAAACGTCCTATATGATGGCTTGTCATATATTGTCTCTTGCGAACGTTGGTTGGAAATGGTTGAGAAATCTTTTCAATTTGTTTTCGATTCATTGTCTTTTGATAATACCGGCTTTAGTTTGTATTTGTTTTTTGGCGTGTTTTGTCGTCCGGAGTCAACACAAGAACTTTAGCATTCAAATTTGTGTTTCAATGAAACTGCTACTTGTCACAAAAGCTTAAAAAATTCTCTTCTTCCAACGCCTCTCCATCTCTCTCGTCCCTCTCTTTAAGAAGTTGCTTGGTATCTGCAGATAACTGGCAAAACTTTAGCTAAAACCAAAAATGCTTCTTTCAGCTCTTTAGCGTATGCAAATTTGTGCTTGACGTTAGATGTGTGTGCTTTTTGTGTTTAGTATCGTATGAGCGATCTTTCTTCTCGACCACTTAGGCAGTCCATTATAAGTCCAAATTTAGTAATCCATACACCTGGTCTATCGAGAAGTCCATGGACTAGGGCTCGGTGAAATACACAAACAACACATCCAAGCTTACTATACACATATGCTTCACAAAAGAAGATCGACAACGAAGATAAATATCTGACCTGAACATTTCTTCACACGGCTTCACTCTGGTTAAAAATGTTAATTATTTTGTCAACTGTTCGACTATTTCCCGAGGCCAGCAAAGCTCTCCAAAAATAGCAAATGAAGGCAAGCTTCAATGGCAAACATGTCAGGCTCCTCCTTGTCAAAGAAAAAAGTCATTCTACTTGGGCCGCGGCCTCGTTTTTGTTTTATAAATTGGTCCATAGCTCTATGGCTGCATATAAAACCTGAATCAATATGTTTTTTTTTTTAATTTTAGTCAACAGCAAATCTGAGCTCGCTTTTTTCCATCATCGTGCTAAAATAAAGGCTTTCTTCTGTCTAAATTTTTTGTTAATGATCTCTGATAAACATGCTTATTCTGAAGCACGGTACCCATCAATCAAAGATGAGAATAACGCGCCGCTCGACAATGATATTCCATCATTCCGTACGAGGTTTTCTCTTCGTGGCACCAACGGCCGGTTGTCTTAAAACTTGTCGGAATTAGATAAAATGGTTTCCACAATGCTTTTAAAAGCTCGTTTTAGTGACTCTGAAGCTGTCCTTCAAAAATATTATCTGGTCGGATGTTCTAGGGGAATTTCGGTCAGGTCTGTCAAAGTAGTCATTACTTCTTCCGAAAAGTTCTAGCATCCGTGACGGACTTATTAAAAAAAAAAAATAACATTACTTTTTGCACGTCGTTCTTTTTCCCCGAAAATTTTAAGGGACGGTTGCGCTTAAGATACGATTCTCAAACAAACTCTGGCCAAAATGATAGAAGAAGTTATGATAAATCTTCAAATTTTATTCCAATGTCACAGTTGACTCTGCTCAACTCACTAGCGTTCTTCAATGTGGTTTCGAAATTTCTACGCACTCTTCACACTCTTCACTACTTTTCCGAAAAGGAAAATAGGAAGTCTGTTTGAGAAAAGTGTCCAAAATCTTAGTGCGCCTCGAAAAAGTCTGAGTTCGAATTTTCGAAAATGCTAACCCACCTTCTTCCGAAACAGATATTTACCGAAATTACTCCTAAAGTGCCCCCTGTTCTTTCACTGGATAAATCTTCTCATAAAATATTGAGAAAGTGTCTTCTTGTCAAAGGAAAGTTGTCTACTGCCTCGTGTGCGGCATATTTCTCTACGTCTGTAAAGGTCAACTTCGGCAAACGTGAGAGGTCCACGCTTGGATCACTGGAAAATCAAATTCGAATCAAACCAAGCTAAATAGCCACAATCTTCGATTTTTTTTTCGCATTTTGTACACATACAACTAGACTCAATTCTCAGCTATTTTAACTTATCGCCTAAAACTGGAAGACCTCGCCCTGGCAAAGGAAATCTTGCAAAAATCGAATGAATGAGTCTGCTTATCCGGATGAATCACGGAATCGATCAATTCATGAATAAGCTGAAATAAACTTTCGCCTAGCGCGTTAGAAGTGAAAAATGCAAAAGAATCGCATGATCAACACAGTAAACTTTCGGTATAATAATTCAAATTTGAGGAGTAGATAAGGATCTTTTTTTTTCCGACCACAAACTGCTGTAAGAATCCCACGAGCAGCCATTGTCACTGAGTAGCAAACCGATTTGTTTGCCCCTGCGCATGGCGGAAAAGATCACGCGACTTACTTAGTGCAAGGCGCCTATTGTTAGGAATCGATGATTCAGCATTCCCAAAATAGAGCGCAGGAGACAAGAAAAATCTAGTTTGGAAAGACTAAATAAACTGGAGCACAAGTCTTAGAAATCATTTATACTTGCATTTTTGCTTCCATTTCATAGAAGAGTTTCCTGAAAGCATCAGTGCATAATGGGCATTCCAGCTAGCTCTGCTTTTTACTGGGATTCTTGTTGGGACAACTGCCAAAACGTCTGTGTGCAACAACAAAAAACCCTGGGATGAGTAAACCCCAGTGTAACGTGTAATAACAACTTTTACGCCGGACCACACTGCTGTAAGAAGATCGAGCAGCAACTCACTGAAATCAAAGAAGCAATCGCTGCGCTCAAAACAAACCAAACTGGCGGCTCTTATGACAAAGGTTTGCAGTTATAAATTTTAAACTTTGTTCACTTCTCAGACATTAGTGGTTTCAAGTTTTCCCATCTGTTCCCTCGCAAAAAGCACTCAAATTTAGGTCAATCAATTGCTTCTAAAACATTTGCATGCCAGATGTGTATAGTATTTTCCTCTATGACGACCCATTCTTACTTTTTAGATGTTAGAAATAAGAATGAAACCAAAACTTAACTGACAGAAATTCATTCTGCTTCTGTAATTTTCAGTCTTCAAGAACTGCGCCGATGTTTACAATTCTGGCGAAAAGATCAGTGGTGTGTACAAAATCGACCCCGATGGTTTGGGAGAATTTGAAGTGTACTGTGATCAAAAAACGGCTGGCGGAGGGTGGACGGTCTTTCAAAAAAGACAAGACGGCTCCGTAGTAGATTTCTTCCGCGCGTGGGACGCCTACAAACGAGGCTTTGGTAATCTAAATGGAGAGTTTTGGCTTGGACTGGACAAGATTCCGCCTGACTGTAAGCAGCAGCAACAAGCTTCGCGTGGACTTGGAAGACATTCATGAAATACAGCATTTGCCGAGTACAGTTCAGTTACAGTGGCAAGCGAGCGAGCAAAATACCAGCTGAGTTTGGGGACATATTCAGGTTTGCAAAACGCCTCCCAAAACAGCTTCTCTTCAGTCAGCTATCTACTGGACCTCGAAGAGTTGGTGCTCCTAAAAAGAGATACAAGGACGCACTTAAAAGACCATTAAAGACTGTGAGATTGCTGACTGGGCCACAGCCCCAGCAGACAGACTGGTGTGGAGGAGAACGGTTTGTGATGGCGTTAAGGACTTTTGAAACCAATAGGAGAATAGCTGAGGACGAGAAACGCGCAAGACGAAAAGCTGCTGAAGCGCTTAAACAGGGGCAGTCTTCTGGCTAGCTGCCTGGACAAACCTTATTTGGACCGCCATGCTCGTGTCGAGTGGCAGTGATGTGATGTAAGGAAGACGATAA
>NC_090891.1:8381595-8394095 GCF_036669925.1 Montipora capricornis | reverse complement strand
ATCTCTGCTTCCGGACGATGATTTTTTTCATTTTTTTGCATGTTAGCTTAGATTAATTTTAAACGTTTGTCTTTCAAATTTAAGAAAAATTCTGTCGGTGAGTATGTTTATTTGTTTGAAAAAGGGAGAAATTATTTCGAGCCTCCTTAAACATTTCCTACATATTTCGGGGAAGTAGTGAAGGGTCTGAAGAGTGCGTAGATTTTCGAAACCACATTGAAGAATACTATAATTCCGTGGGATACCGAAGGCAGCCACGGTAACAATTCGGGCCCGTTCCTTTTTCTTGTTTTTGTATTTTTCTTCATCGTAGTCACAAATGAGCATACCCCGCGTAAATAGAATTAACCCCCGATCAGGGAATTCAATTTTATTTTCCAAACTCCCGTACGAAGATTAGAAGTCCCACTCTTTCCCAGCTCCTTCGAATTCTGAGCGCGCGCTAGACTACTCGGCCACGAAGTTCTGTGTGTACAATAAAAGAAAAAAAAAATAGTTTGGAATACTTGCCGCCCGTGATGATTGACACAGTAACCTCACGTCTGAAAGTATTTGATAAAGTGGACAGGTGATTTTCTTTTGAGAACGGCAAGCTTTAGAGGAAAGGAGAGTTTTCTACGTTGTTTCTAGATATTGCCAAGAGACCATGACTAGAAGCGAACAACTCGTATTAAGCCTATATCACGGACTTTTCACAGACCAATCTATTCATTTTTACATTACCTTTCCCGCCAAAAAACAAAGGCATTTCCGCTTTGGTGACGTTATGACGTCAAGTTAGTCTCTTGTGATTGGCCGTCAGGCTCCTGCGAGAGTCTCACTCGCGGGAAATTCAATCTAAATATAAATCAGTCTGTAAAAACGTGGTGTCTTGAATATAGGACTGTTGTTCACTCCTAGTCGTGAGCTCCTGATCTTGCTTCGTTCTTGTGTGTTCCACTTTGAACATTACTGCATAGAACCAGTTTGTTCAGTCGTTTCAAAACATTTTGTGAATCGAACCAGTGTGTTCAATAGGCTATTGTGCCAAAAATTTTCTGAATCGAACCAGTCTGCAGCTCAATCGGCCGTTGTATCGGGCAAGCATTTATCACTATCGAACGAGTGTGTTCTTTTGGCCATTGTGAGTCAACCCCCCTTTATTAGAAAGCAATGTTTGGGAATTCCAACGCCATTCCTCTCAATATAGGGGTAGACTTTCATATTCCGGACTAAGAAGGCGGAGGACAAAAGAACCATTGTTATTTTGATTAGGCCTTGCCAATATAGGATCAAAAACGTGAAAAGAATATTACGAAAACGTCTTTAACAACCAAATACAAAAAGAAATCAAGTATAAAAGGATTAATGTCTTCGTTACTGGGATTTTGCGAGCCCCACTCGAACGCACTTAACTTCAGTGGAAACTTAACGGTCTCGGGGAGATAAAAGACTGACCCAATTGTAAAATTATACGTTATTGGTTATGTAAAAGATAACAAAATAAATCGTGAAGGAAAAAAAAACATATTAGTGGCAATCAGGCCCGGAACACTCACTTGCTGTGTGAGTCAACACCTGCCTAGCAGCGGCGCTGTTTGGGGACTTCCATCGCCATTCCTTTCAATACAGGAATCAAACAACGTGAAAAGAAGATTGGAGTAGCCTTAATCAAGTAAATCAAGTAAAAAAAAAGAATGAACGGTGTTAAGTGGAAATCGCCGATCGTGTCAATGACATTACCAAACTAACAACAAAATGAATCCATTGCTTCCATTACAGGAATAAAAAAGAGACGTAGAAAGAAGATAAGAAAATAGCCTTCAACGGCCAAATAGTCGTCGTCACGGGTTTCCCATTGAAGTACTTACCCCAACTGAACGGGCTTAACTTTAGTAGACACTTAGACTAGCATCAAGTTTATGACATTCGACAACAAAAAATAAATCCATTCCTCCTCGTACAGAAATCAAAAACATGAGAATTTATTTGAAAAAAAGCCTTAAACAACCAAATACAAAAAATGAATCAAATACAAAAAGACATATTACCCCATTTTGTTTGAGTCAGTATTCCAAAGAAATCTCAACAGTTTTATCAAAACATTCCTGAAATAGCTTTAGTAAATATATAGATTACTTCATGGTTGGTGAGTGCGTACGATTTTTATTCACGAGTTGTGAAGGATCGCGTAAGTGAGCGTAGCGAACGAATGAGTTAACGATCCTTCACAACGAATGAGTAATAAAAATCGTACAAAGGAGCCAATCATGAAGTAATCTGTTTATCATATAAGTACAGAGATCATAAAGTTAACGAGGTAAGTGCTGATTGAGAGGCTATCAAACTACCGATCGTGAACAAAAGCCCCAAACAAATAGCAAAATATTTTTGAAATAAAAGAAATCTTTACCTTCCATACCTCGCTTGAGCACTTTTAAAACTTTTTAAGATCTTCTGAAGTATTTTTGTGGAGAAAACTAAGCAATAAAAGATCAAAAACTTTGAAAACCATACACCAGTGGGCCGCCATGTTTACAAATTTTACTGCCGCTGTCGGTGCACAGGCCACCCGCACCAAAGTTCAACATCGTATTAGCCAATCAAAAAGCTGATACGACAATTTTTCACCAGTGAAAATAACGATACAGCCACGCAGAGCGTCGATACGTCGTTTGAAAAAAATCTTACGACTAATCAGCTGGCTTATCTAGTGCGAAGAGACTATTTTTATCTCGATCTTTTTTGGCGCGTAAATCTCGGTACGTATATAATAAATTTTGCAACGTTTCGCTAATGACACTGGAGTATGTTCATTATGTATTATTCGTGTTAAGTGTGGAAGTATGTTAGGCGTGTTTTCAGGAATGTTGAATCCCTAGGAGCCACTAGGCTATTTAAGATTTTGTAAGTTATGCAAGAGCCACTCGAAGGCATCTCTTTCAACTTTGCTTTATCAGTTATGCCGTCAGATATTGAACGAACGAGCGTTCCTGCTTCGATCGCTGAATCCATAAATGAGGGAGATCCTGTCCATGCGTCTGCTTCAGGATCATCGGGCTCGACGTTTTCCAACGCTGAGACTTTGGAGCTGTTTTCTCGGCGTTTGGACGTTAAGTTTGATCAGACGTTCGCCGCATTCAAACGCGATCTAGACGAGAAAGAAGCTGCCACTCAGTCCCAATTAAAGCTGAAAACAGAATCCAAGGCTTCGAGTTCTTTTAACTTTAAAGGAAACAAAGTTCAATACGAGTTCAACAGCTCTCTGCTGGATGCAATAGACGGGGCTATCAAGACCATCTCAAAAGGAAACCTTTTAGCAGCTAATTCAGAACTAGAAAGAATAAAAACTCTCATTGCTAAACGCAACAAGTTAATTCGTTTCGTGGACAAGAGCCTCGCTGATTGGGTAGGACGAACTCGACGACGATTCGGAGGACGAGAAAAAACTCCGATCAGCCGAGAGACGAGCGTTCGTCAAGATTCGGGAGAAGAAGCGTAAAAATGCGTCTCGCCGGCCGAACTCTACAACTACCTACCCTAAAGCCAGCGAGGCTTCATCTTCTGTTTTGTCCACTGGCAGTTATTTTTCTCCTAATCAGCCTATTCTTCGTATGCAGCCCTTTCGTGGACGTCAGCCTCAACCGGCAGATAAGTGCTTTAGCTGCGGATAGAGAGGCCACTGGGCGAATTCTTCCTCCTTCCCAAGCCGTTTTAGAGGAACCGCTACAGCCGTCCCAACCAGTAAGAATAAAAACTGACGATAATTACCAATTGGTCAAATGTTTAATAGGAGGCTTTGACCCTCTTGAACTTACCAGTAACTTCGCTGATTCATCTGATTCACTTGACAATTGTCTAGCGCTGATTATCAGGATGGGTATAAGATAAAAGTTCCTTTTATTTACACCCCACCATCGGCTCATTTGTCCAATAATCGCTCAGACATTTTATTCAGTATAGTGATTTTGTTGGGCAGTCCATTTCTGATCTCCTGGCAACAGGTTCAGTGCTGGAATGCGAGTCTGCCCCTACTGTAGTTAACCCCTTATCGCTTTTTATACAGTCTAACGGTAAGAAAAGGCTCATTTTGGATTTGCGTCACCCTAATTATTTTGTTATGAAATCCAAGATGAAATTTGAAGACGCTAAAACCATTGGTTTTTAGTGAAGGGGGTAGTTTCTACAGAAACTGTCGTGCTGCGTTGGTGGGGGAAGTAGTATACAGCAATTTGGTTTTATCAACGGAGTTGATAATGTAAATTAGCCACCGTACAGAGATTCTAAAAGCTGACGTTTCGAGCGTTAGCCCTTTGTCAGAGCAAAATCGAGGGATTGTGGGTTACGTGTAGTTTTTATAGTAGAGTAGGAGCTACGCTATTGGTGGTAACATGGCAACGTGAAAAATAGGAATGTATTAGTTAAATGAAAAGCGTTCGTTAATACCGTGAGAATTAAGGGTGCCGATTTGGAAGATGAATTTTTGCTCCAGATTCTTACGGCTTTCCGTCGTACCTAGATGTAGGGAAAGGCCGCGGATAGCCATGTGTTTTTTGGAGTGGTTATGGAGATTAAAATGACGAGCGACTGGCTTAGATGCATCCTTGTCATTCTTCTCAACATCACGAAGGTGTTCGCGGAATCGGTCACCTAGTCGTCTACCTGTCTCGCCAATGTATAATTTATTGCACAACGTACAGGTTATGCAATAAATGGCATTTGCGGAGGTACATGTGAAACGATCGGTGATCTTAACAGATCGCTTGACTTTCTGACACCTCGTTTTATGGCAAAATCCAGAAAGATGTCACTTCCAAAAATCAAAAACTTGTCAAAGACACCATTCAGAATCTCATAGCTAGTAAAGAATTACCGGACACTGCCACTAATCTCATCATCAACACCCCTAGAACTTCAATAATAAAATTCACAAACCTAACAACCCAGGTCGCCCTATCGTTTCTGCCTGTAGTTGCCCCAACGAACTAATTTCTAGCTACTTAGACAGGATTATGACGCCTATCGTCAAATCTTTGCCATCATACATTAAAGACAGTACACACGCACTAAAAATTTTCCGCGATTTAAATTTCTCCGGACAAGACAAACCTATTTTCACCATGGACATTACATCTCTATACACAGTCATTCCCAATAGCGAAGGTCTTCAAGCACTTAAACACTTTTTCGATCAACGCACTGTCAAAGAACCATTTAAGTGTATTTAAGTGTTGGAGCAGATCGTGTTTGAAGTTCGTCCTTTCTTGGTTGCATTGCCGTATTTTGCCGATTCTTGTACCAAGCCAATCTGGCGTGTTTCAATGAAATACATCATCAAAATGTGAATGATCTTGTTTTCAGAGATAAAGTGGAATAAAGTACATCAGTAAAACTCTTCTTTGACCTTGAACTGACAAAGTTGTTTTTATGACTTCTAATTTTAGAGTGATTCTTATTCGCTGGCTATTGACAGTTGACTCTGAAATAGCCTTTTTTCCTTTTCCATTCGCTCGCTGAGGGTGTGCTTGTTTTCTTTTAAATCTCATGCAGTTGAAGAAAAAATCATTGCCAATCTAGTGAATTGTAAAGCAAATTTCACTGGAAAAACCGATGTCGCACTCATCGCTTTGCAAAGAGAAAATATCCAGTCACCTTCCGGAGCACAAGACATTCCGAGGCATTCCAAGTGATACCACTCCATTGCTCACTTAGGGTTGTCACATCCTCTTACCTACACAGACAAAGCAAATCAATTCGCTGCATGCATTGCTCATTCTTTTCTCCTGGTAGCAACATCTGAGAGGTGCTGTAGCCACACTGGTACCTCTTCCCCTGTCCGCTTAAGCAAGTAATTAGATCTTCTGTCAGGATCCGGAGTTTCTCTTGAGCTTGTGTTACTATTTCTTTACTTGATAGATTGCTACCCTCTCTCTGGGCTTTCCTCTGTACTTCAGCAATAGTTACTGATGGAGGCTTGAGCTTCACTCCGTCTGTCCCAAGAGTCCGGGCAAGGGTGGCCAGTACACCTTCCACAGCACTGTTCACAAGGGCCTCCCCACATATTTCCTGTACCCAGGGGGCTCCTTAAAACAAAAGTTTACCAATCCCCTACCCCCTGAGGACTGCATTTTGTCTCAATTCCCCTTTCTTTCCTTGCTAATCCTCACCTTGTCCCGGACTTTACGTTGACTCTTTTTTTACAACTCACCGTGAATACTGTTTTTTTTTACCCACGATTCCTTTCGCCTCGAGGCACGTGGCACGTGGAGATAAATGTCATGGTAGTTTCGTAGCAAAGTTGGCTCCGTTCGCAAAACCATAGTATCATAACCACACCGAATCCGTTTACATGCAGAAGTTACTTTTTTATTAGACAAGAGGTTTGGAATTAGAATTAAAATAAAAATGTTTCTCTTTGAAAGGGTCAGTTTGTAAGTCGCTTTAATACCGCATTCACAGTCAAGCACAGTGCGAGTGAACAATTAAAAAAGTGATTTCAGAGAGAAAGGGAGAGAGAGAGGAAAAAATTAAGAAGTTATTTGCCAGTTAACCGTGTGTGACCTCGGTCACAGTTTTTCGATATACGGACCTCCCAGCTGTCTCCTCGCACGTGAAAACATCATCATTGCTATGGTTACGTAATAAATCGCGCCGTTGTTCTTCGTAAGGACTACAAAACGTTAAAATAAAATGATTTGGTCTTTCATACATGTTTACATAATAAACAGAACATTACATGACCGCTTGGAGATACGAAATTTCTCTTCTCGTGTTGAAAATATTTCACTCGTTCGCTGCGCTCAATCGTGAAATATTTTTTTAACACTCGAAGACAAATTTCGTATCACCGCACGGCCACGTAACATCCTCTATTTAAAACATGGAGGACAAATTTCAGTGGAAGTGGCTGGCAAACGGAGAAACAATGGAATTGGACTGGAAATTCCGGCTACTTATACATTTTACACAAGAAGCCTTCAAAAATAAAGAAGTTGATAGAATTAATAAGAAAAAGAAAAAAAATAAATTAAACAAACAATAATTTAACAAAAATAACGAAGCCAAAAATAGCAAAAAATCGTTAACTCGAAAGTAATCAGCGTTACGATTATGAAATATTTTTCGCTTCTAACCTTGTGCTAGCAGAGGTAAACGTCTTTTAAATGGCTTCTTCTTGATGTGGACCTCTCAGCAAAACGCGTAGTTTTGTAATTGGTCAATTTGATGCAAGCTAATAACTGGGTTTAGTTTATAGGGCGATTTTCAACCTTGAACTTTGGAAGTTCATGAAGTTACTGTTTCTCGACCCTGTTATTGTGTCCTGATTTTATCTCAATCAGCGCGAAGTTCGTCTTTTGATATCAGGTTTCACGGCTTGTGGAGCATTCCAATTGCAAGTTTTGTTGAACGTCTCTTTATGAAAAACATTTTGTCATCGTACGTACTTACAGTGAATTTCACGAAACATTGGCCGCGCCGCCGGAGCTTGGTTGCCAACTCAGAAACTGGGGCGGGTAGTTGAAAAGTTCTTTGTCAAAGGGCCAATGAAATTTGCAACTTTACAACTTCGCTTCGAAAGTCGGTACGAATTTGCCAACGAAGTTTACAGCAAAGTTGGAAAGCTATGGGTGCTTTCGATTGGGAAATCTAAATTTAAATCTTAAATTCTGGATCTTCACCAATTGGAAATCCATGTCGGGTAAGGATTCAATCAACAAAATCCGTCGCTAAATCCGTTTTCGGATTTTGTGTTCGATTGGAAATCCGAAGATCTGGATTTTAAGATGTAAATCCGGATTTCCCAGTCGAAAGCACCCTTTTTGTTTTGTTCAACGTGATGTGAATTCTTCTTATCCTTTTAAACAGCAAGACAGATCTTTGCCAGATAATGTCCGCTGCGAAATAGAAGAGCTCTGGTTGAATGGCGGTGGTCATAGGGAAACTGGAGGGCAAATGAACTTGCTTAAGAGTAATATTGCAAACGCGGAGACTCCAAACACAGGAATGGAGGATGCAAAACCAGAAAGGCAAGAACTGATGATGTTGTAATGTATACCGAATATTGCAAACAGCAACAACTAAGTATACTAAGTGCGGACGAAATTCAGGGATAACTGTTGGAAAATAATGTTTTTTTAATTCAAAATGTTCCATCAAAATCTTCAGTACAAGAAGATCTTGATTATTCAAACAAAGGGCTTATAATAGTACCAAGAGAGAGTGAGTGTGGAATGTGAACAACGGCTGATTGATAACTTATCTGTTAGACTGACGGAGGATGGTACACATGTTGCAATTTATGATATACATGGTACGTTTTTAGGGTCAAAATTAAAAACTAACTTTTCCACTTTTTCTTACCTGCTACGTAAAATGTCTGTCATTTCCTGTCTTTGAAATTAGACAGTACACATCTCTTTTGACCTCCGAAACAATGCACTCCGCGTTTCCTGAATACTAAAATCATAACATCCGGCATATTTTGACCTTTAAACAAAATTTTCAGCGTTTCCTGACTTCTCTCGAATTTTAAGTCCGGCATGTTCTGACTTTCAATGTAATTAGTTACCAAATGCGGTATTACTTAGTTTAAACAACTCAAGTAAACATCCTCAGGATGTGTATACTGACACCTTACAAGCAATTAAGTTCAAAATGAAATCTCGCTGCTGAGTCGACATTCTGATTTGCAAAATTTGCAAATGCGCGTTTTCTGACTTCTCGATTCTACCAGGCGTCTTTTCCGCGTAGGCCGGGATCCTATAATGTATAATGTTTCGGAGGTCAAAAGAGATGTGCACTGTCTAATTTCAAAGGAAATGCGCCATAATGATGTGCTCACTCAAATGACCGCGGCAATGCCAAGGAACTTTTTCCGGTACTGTGGTTACATTAACAAAACTTATATTTGTCCAAATCCGAAAAGATGGAAAATAACTAAGAGCGTTATGTTTTGTTGAGGTGGAAGTGCAAAGTTTGTGGAATAAAACTATAAATAGCTACGCCTATGGGAAAATTATTTTCACCCTTTCCGCTCATCTCCTAAATTCAACATAAAACACCAAAAGGACTAAAATATCTCAAAACCCAACGGCTTTTATTTTCAGGGTGCGTTCGATTGGCAAATTTGGACTTTAGATCTTAAAGTGTACGATGTAGGTATAGATCTTTCGGATTTAAAATCGAACACATTTCCTAAATTGAAATCTATGTCGAAAAAAGGTTTAATGAAAATCCGCAGAAAAATCCTTTTTTTTAACATTTTGCATTCGATTGAAAATCCAAAAGATCCAGATTTGTTTACCGAAATTCAGATTTTCCAATCAAACGCCCCCTCAATATCATACAGCCTTTCTCAACGTTTAGCATAGCTCAGGCCGATCAAGTAAAAGCAAGTACCCCCAAAAATTCTCAAAATTACAACTCGACTGACATTATTAACAAATGTTCAATCTAGCCAAACCTAGTGACGGCAAGTTTTGATTCACTGAAAGTCAAATGCACGTACACAATTAAAATTCTCCGTCACTCTAGAGCAAAAAAAAAAAAAAAATCCTAAGCATACCCTCCCAAATTTCGTGTACGCGTTCTTTTTTGCCCCCCCCCCCCCCCTGCTTCCCCCCCTGCCTTCGTTGAAGGCAGCAGTTCAGTCTGTCGAAAGCTCATAGTTTTTCAAAACTTTTTACCAGAGAACGATTTTACTTTTTTCTTAGCATGAATCCTGGTAACGGATCTTCAATATTTTTACATTAAGTAATGGCAACAGTGCTTGACATATGCAGTTTTTAAGAAACAAGTCTCACGTAGCGTCCAAAAATTGCAGGTCAAAGGAAAAAATTGAAAGTAAAATACTTCCTATTTTTGCGTTCTGAGTATTGCGTTATTTATGGAGCCTCTTTTGTTGCCTATTGAGAGGGGGACATTGGGGTATATTAGAAACCGTAAAACCGAAGAAAAAATCATCCAAATACGTAAAACGGCAAAAAAATTCGGCCAAAACCGTCGAAAACCAATACAATGGTGACAAGTGGGGCATACAAAGCAAACTACGCTATCACTTATTTTATGAAAGTATTTGTGAATGCCATGGACTTGTCTAAAGCCTTCGTATCTGTTAGAATCTTCTCAAATCATAGGCTTTATTTCTGCCGCTGTTTCGGGCCCAGACTCAGTTGTGGGCTCATTTTCCGAAAAGCAGCTGGTAATGGAGCCTAGTTTGTACACAAGTCCTTTCTAGATAAGCAATTTTGCAATCGCAAAAAGTTGTAGCTCTCTGGAAACATCAATCGCAAATTGACAACTAAGACCTGACAGTTTAATCTTGGTCTAAACATGACATGCAATTGTACTGAGGAAGCTAACCGGTGCAATTTGTTTCTTGTTTTACATGGCAGCGGGAACTTGCTCTAAGGTTAAATGTGGTAATAAACAGATACTTAGTTAAAACAGCAGTCGATTATTGAACCTCACCGCCCTTCCATATCGCGACCTTCTACCAGAGAAAATTCGTCGATGTCCCTAATTCATCTTGCTGGTCCTGGGAATTGTTGTCATCTGCACTGACTTCAACTTCTTCGTCAGCCTTCGTCGAAGTCACTAGCTTCCTCACTCACTTCATGCTCGTTCAGATCTTCATGGGGTCCTTCATCTTCATCCACTCCGAAGTTCAGATCACCAACTTCGAGATGGCGTTGATAAAGATACTCTGGCAATGTTCCGTGCTTAGCAATTGTATTTTCCTGCCGCCCTGTCCTTTGTCTTGCTGCAGCACCGTGATATGCTGAGGCCCAGTTGTTTAAGAGGTCACAGTCATTTGCAGGAAGGTTGGGTACCAGGACCTTCGACTGGTGTGTTAGTGCGCAGGCCAGCTTGTAGCACGTTTGACGTTCTCCTTCATTGTTGCATCAAACGACCTGGCATGTTCGCAGAGCTTAGACATGTTCACGTTCGTGGAATAAACAGTGGTGTGGCAATTTTCAACATCTAATGTCAACAGCTTAAGAGATCAAGCGCTTGGTAGTCATACTTTTTTATTTATTTATTTATTTATTTATTTTTTAACAACTTTATTGACCATTACACATGTTACATACAAAAATAAATAAAAAATAACCGAAAAGAAGTGAAATATATATGCAAAGTGATATGAAGTGATAAGGTCAAAAGGGAAAGTGCGAACGGAACGCGAGGACCCATGCGAGGCACTGCTCATGATATAATTAAAACACGGTTAAATTTAAAAGACACTTAAAACTAGGGATGACAGGGGCAGGATCGTACAATTGACCAGGTACAGGGATAGTATATGTCAAAGTGATTGTGCAGAAGGTGAAACATGTGCTCAGTAACAAAGTTTCAAAAGGAAGCAGTAGTTGAAAAACTGGTGGGGGGTGAAAATTTACAGATATAGTTCCAGAGCTTAACAATACGATTAAAGTAAGAAGCCTGAAAAGTGCTAGTTTTCATACAGGAGTTTTAAGGTTATAAGAATTACTTAGTCTGGTTCGGCCGTGAGAAACAAAAGAAACAAAATGAGAAACATTAAGATCAGTAAAACCATTCAGACATTTATAAAAGAAAACAAGATCTTTGAGTTCGCGGTCAAATGTCAGAGGAAGAAGTTTTAAAGTTTAAAGTCTGTCTCTGTATGACATCACGCCTACACGTTGTTTAAGGATCCACCTTGTGGCCCTCCTTTGAACCCTTTCAATTTGAGTTTTTAATGCTATCTTGACCGGGGACCAGACTTGGGTCGCATAGGATAACTGTGACTTCACAAGTGCAAGATAAAGAGAACGTCTAGCAGAGACATCGTTTAATAGTGGGCACTTGCGTTTTAAAAGTCCAAGTAGCTTGTTGGCCTTAGCAATAATGGCGTGGATATGTGTGTTCCAGGTGAGGGAGTTGGTGATGTTAACTCCAACGTCTTTTTCCGTGGACACACGCTCTAGCTCTACATTATCAAGCTTGTAGATGAAGTTTAGTGGGCTCTTTTTTCGAGTGATAGTTAGCGCCCTGCGTTTAGAAGCATTGAACCGGATATTGTTTTGCCGGGTCCACGTGTCCATGTTGGTCAGGGTTTTCTGCATAGACATGCAGTCTTCGATGGTATTGATGTTGCGATATACTTTGGTGTCGTCAGCATAAAGGGAAGTGAAAACATCACCTATGGATACATCTGGGAGGTCGTTAATAAATATTATGAAAAGCAGTGGCCCCAAAAGGCTGCCTTGGAGGACCCCAGAAGTGACAGGGGCCCATTGCGAAGTTGCGCCATCAATAAGAACTCGTTGGTGTCGCCCAGATAGGTAGTTAGCGAACCAGATTAAAAGCTGGCCTGACACCCCGTAAGCTTTTAACTTAGAAAGGAGGACGTTATGATCTACCGTGTCAAATGCCTTGGCAAAGTCAAGGTAAATTACATCCGTCTGGATGTTTTTATCCAGGTTTCAGCCGATAGTATGAAGAACGGATAGTATTTGAGTGACACATGAGCGATTCCGTAGGAACCCGTGTTGTAA
>NC_090891.1:8364095-8374095 GCF_036669925.1 Montipora capricornis | reverse complement strand
AATACGATCATAGAGCTCGTGTAAACGCGAAAACCTGCCAACCAGATCAGGCAAAATAGACAACTTATCAACCACAGAACTATCAGCGCAGTGATGACTCTTCTATCGGTCACATATTCTTGGTATCTCAAGTTCAAACGAATGGCCAAATACCTGTCAACACCAATAAGAGTAATAGTTAGCATGGATAAACATCCTAAAAATGATACAGATATGCAGAAAAATAGAGTTACACTGCACTGTGGATAGGTGTCGTTGTAGAGGTTAAACATTACTGTGATGTACGAAGGATGAACGACTAGTCCCACAAAAAGATCAGTCAAAGCCAACCCAAATAGCAGGTAATTGGACGTTGTACGCAAAGATGGCACAAACAAGAAGCTCAAAAGAATAGAAGCATTTCCTGTACTTGATGTTAACGCGAGTAAAAAGTTTGCGAAGATATTGACCAGTATTGCGTGTTTTTCTCCAATCATCAACAAAACAGGAACTGTTTCGTCGAAAAACTCTTGCTTTGCTTCGCACGAGGATCCCTTCATTTTTGGCGGCTTCTCAGTGTTTCTAATGAATGTAAACGTTGGTGACCGATAGATCTTGGTTTTCTCTGATGACTTAAGGAAGAGCAATTGTCAAACACTCGCTCAGGTTGATTGTCGCTTGTAACATGGAATGAGCCATTCGTTTCTGCTCCCGCGTGAGATTCGAGTGAACCGTATTCTGCTGTGTCGTGCTATCGCTGGAGGGAATTCTGTTTATTTTTAATTTACAAATGTCATGGAAACTTGTCAATTAACAGGATGTAAAAAAATTAAGGCACCTATCGTAATCGTTGCTGTTTCCAACGGTTGAAATTTTGTTCAATATTTGCATTACAAGGTAAAGGTTGTTTTCAAGTTTAGAACTCCTGTAATTGCTGCAATGATCAAACGCTTTTCAACTTATGCATTACCACCCAACGCGCTGCGATCGCCCCAAAGTTTTCTAAGTCAACCGACAGCAGCTGCTTAACCTTGTGAACTATTAAATCATGGCCAGTAAACGACGAGTGTCGCTCTATATGTTTAGCGCAGTGTGAATATTGCAGGCCCATCATCTTGTTTATATTGAAAATCTCGGGAATGTGCCGTCTTCATTTCGAGTGAAATCTTTTTGCTCCAGGCGAAACTCTTCTAGCACCTGTCTTGTTGCACGTAGAATATTGTTAAATTGTTGAAAATTTTTAACGCTCTTATGTGAAGTTAACGCCTTGTTTAAAGTCCTCTTTCGTGAAAACGCATGACCATTTATTGTGCTTTTTGTTTGCGTTTCCTCAGTAGTGTATTACAAACCGAAATCCTAACGGTTTTATTGTGTTAACCAATATTGTATATCGCCGAAAATATCATGCTGTGAAAGACTACGACTAAATAACACGAACGCGAAATTTTAGGCCCCTTTCAAACATCGAACTTTACATGTGCCGAGGCTAATATAAATAAGCGAAAACAACAGATTTTTCTCATTTGCATTAGATTCGGCACATGTAAAGTTCGACGTTTGAAACGGGCCTTAAAGGAAAATAAGCATGACTGCACGGGTTGTCTTAATGAACTCACGGTAATCATTTTACCGCCAAACAAATTGTCGTCTTAGCTGAAAATAATACCTTTTGTAAAGCAAAATAGAGGAGACAGCTTACAGGATTGCAGAGCTCCTGCAATTATCATAAAAAATGAGCTTGGTGGAACAATTGATTGAAGCGGCTTTTGGCCTGGTCCACCGGAACACTAAAACATGGAAATGTATTTTTGTAGCAGAGTTTTAAATAAAATAGTTCATCCGCTTATGTGCTTGACGGATATCACGTCACTGTAGCCAATATCAATACATGAGCCACTTAGGCGGGTATTTTTTGTTCCACCTGCCAAAATTAATTCAAAACTCACCAAACTCAAGTCAAGAGCACTAGTTTTTTTCCCATTCCATCACCCCAAAAAGATTATAAATTTCTTTGACCTTGTGACTTTATATTTAGCATCTGAGAGTTAGAAAACGCATGATAGCAACCCATTAGTAGTAGCTTCTGAAAGCTAGAGATGTTTAGATAGACCCACGTGGCGTCTTGAAGGTAAACGTGGCCAACTTTAGAGTAGCGCCTAATTCACCTTCCAATACAAGGAAATCCCGGTCTTCTGGAAAGAGTATGTGAGGATAATACTTAGTGGCAATTTCTTACCCAAATGTTAACAGACATGCCAGTCTTGTTAATAACATGACCAAAAAAGTCATTTTTTCCAATTATTAATAGTTTAAATGGGCAAAAATACTCCAGCACTGATTGGGTAAAATTTCGTCGAGGTAAGATGAGCACCAATGTAAACCTTAAAGGAAAATAAGCATGACTGCGCGAGTTGTGTAAATGAACTTACGGTAATCATTTTAATAATCATCCCCTCACCCCAAAAAGATTATAAATTTCTTTGACCTTGTGGCTTTATATTTAGCAATCTATCTGTATAAATATCGCAACTATTTTACCATCTGTCGTTATTTCTTACTGTACTCAAATAACGGAGAGCCATTACTATAACACAACCATTGTAAAACAGTCTCACAATCTTCCAAATACAAGAGCAAATTACGGAATGTTCAATTTAAGGACGTTCGCGCGAAAATCTTCCCATAATGAAATTTGTTTCAGTTCTCGCCTGAAGTTAGGTCATAAAGTGCTTATTCAAAAAAAGAAAAAAAATTGGGGTGTCAGCCACTTTTTTTCGGAGAAAAAGGCAAGGAAAAAATGCCTTTATTTCGATAGATCGGTAATCTTAACGAGATGTAGCCTCATCTTCTCATCCCCGAAAATCATGAAAATAATATGTCAAAGTAAGGGTTTATGTCCATAGAAATATAGGAGTGGGTTTTTTAGATAATTGCATGTCGCTAGGGATGTTGTAAACAGCAGAGTTAAGCGTTTTCGCAAGCGCTACCCGTTGTAACCACTTCCGAAATTCTGGACACATTCAAAGAAAAATGATTAAAAAAATAACTTCTTACATTGTGATTCTTTTCATTTCTTCATATTTTGTAGATTGTAAAAAGAGTAAGCGATTGGTCTTTTAAAAAATAGGGGTCACAGATGATCTAAACGAGTAAAAATCGATGTGATTTTGCGAAGTCACCTTTTCGCATGACCTGCCGCGAAGGACTGGAGCCCAAGACAGGATCGATCGATGAAAGGATTTTTTTGAACAAAAACTTCTCAAGCATAGCAATGAGGTTTTAAGCAGGCGTCATCTTTATTTAGTTAGTGTTTTGTATCATATTTCTCTATTGCCGTCATGCTGCTCTTCTGGAGTGTGGTTTTTGTGAAATATTATCTTAGTCCATGAGCCACATCTCAAATTTTTGGGTTTCGGTATCAGTCGGTTGGAGTGAACGTCCTCACGTTTTTTGTGAATTACTATCATCTAAGGCTTAGAAAACGCATGATAGCAACCCACTAGTGATAGCTTGTGAGAGCTAGAGATGTTTCGATAGACCCATATGGCGTCTTGAAGGTAAACATGGCCAACTTTAGAGTAGCGCCTGATTCACCTTCCGATACACGAAATCCCGGTTTCTGGAAAGAGTATGTGAGGATAATACTTAGTGGCAATTTTTTACCCAAATGTTAACAGATATGACAGTCTTTTTAGTGCAATGACCAAAAAGGTCATTTTTTTTCCAATTATTAATAATTTAAATGGGCAAAAATACTCCAGCACTGATTGGGTAAAATTTCGTCGAGGTAAGTTGAGCACAGATGTAAACCTCTATCACCAAAAGTTAGGTTGAAATACTTGGTTGAAATGCATAGAAATATAGAAGAAACGTATTGAAAAAAATCGGCTTGATGGCTATTACATGAAAACGAGGTTGCAGCATAGGGGACCACTACTAGTTGGCACAAAGAATGGTAAAGAGTAAATAGATGGCGACAAATTAAGGCTGCTGCTTGTCTATGTGTATCTTGAAATGTCAAAATCGAACAATAGTAGAACCGTCATAAGAGATAAAAGGAAAAACTTACTTTTAGGCTTTTAAAATTAAAAGTATTTGTCCAATGACTGACAAGACAAGAGGCCGACCGAAGTCGAAGGCAACCCGAAGGCTCCTTTCTCACAATTAAAGTAAAAAATATATGTTACAGGTTGAAATTAAATTCAGGTCCATTTAAATCAAGCTAGGTAAATTTAAATCAAACTAGGTGAAGTATATTAACCTAGGTTTTTTATCAACTGTTTGAAAAGGGATTTTCCTTATGTGATGTGGTTGAAAAAAGGAGCACGGTTTTTTAGGGGGGTTGAAAACAAAACAAAAAACCAAAAAATCCCCCTACTTTCCTCTGTACTCTCTTCCCTTCTATTCCTACTCTCTTTCTGTCTGTCCCTATCCCTCTTAACCTTCCATCCTCTGATCTATTCGTCATACCTACCACTACCTTATGTAGTACTACTCTTGACCCATTGAATTCTAATGTGTACATGAGAGAAAGAAATCGCTTTGAACTGCACTTACCGAGTATTGAACCGGCCACCTCTGCCATTCCTTAGTATTGTTTCCTTCGCCGTAAATAAATCGTAAATAACCGCCAAAAATTGGGTGACGTTAAAGCTTCCAAAAAGATGATAGCAAGCAAGATAACCCTTTTTATTGAGGACAATTAATTTTTACAACGATGCAGTGACGTGGTTAGAAAGACGTAATGAAGACAGCAAGGACAGAACAAATCTGACAAGTGAAGACGTAGCAACTTAATATCAAAAGAAAAGGAAAAGAAATTGTTCAAAAATACCAACTACACCAAGTTCTTTGGCAAACCCATCCGAATATTGCGCACAAAGGAAGAGACAAGATGGACAAGTATATCAAGCGAAACTACCAATCAGTAGTATCCCAAGAGGTAATACAACTCTTTGCGTCACTCTGCTCGATACACGAAGAACAAAAGTCGATCACCAGCAGGCAAAAACAACCTACCCGATAAAGTGAATGCCGTATTTACAGGTTTCGTCTCTAGCAACTCTGTAAGTATTCGTACAACGATCATCTTTCCAATAAAGATAACTCCTTAAGGAGACATTTGTCACAGGAGTTATACTTGTTATTCAAAGTTAACTAGAGAGGAAAATTGCTCGCTAAATTACCAAAATACTTAACGCAACTATGTTGATTTTAGAAATGGATGATTACTTTTAAGATCACTTCATTATCCATTCACGTTCTTGTGATAATGACAAAATCCTTGTTCATCTAACAGAACTATACTCTTGGAAAACCTTAGTCCAAGCAGCCAAAATTCGCAACGAAAGAGCTATCTTAGAAATCTATATGAGTTTGAACGAAGATGAAATTCCGCAAATTTGTTACCATCGAAAAGCAGTTGAAAAGAGACCTTCACAAAATTGAAGAGAGGAAAGAAAAAGCGGACGATCTTGATGCAAATCTGCCGACGCGATTCTAGTGCTGGAAGAGTGTATGAGCTGGAATGCATCTTTTGCGGAAAAGAAAAGTTTTTGAAATGCCCTAAATCTAGAGAGAAGCATGTGCAAGTCGTCCAACTCCAAGCTGACAAACTCTTCGCCAGGCCGCCATAGCTAAACAGGATTTTAAAATCCTAGCGATTGTTAGTAGGGATGTGGTTGCTGCAGAAGCATATTACCATTTTTCGTGCTATAGATGCTACACAACGTAAAGAAAATCAGGTGACAGAGATGCTGGTACCACGGATGATGATGGTGTGGAATACGATATCGCCAAGCAAGAAGCTTATACAGAGCTTCACATCCGAGATGTAGTCATTCCAAACAAAATAATTTCTCCATTTGTATCCCTTACTGAAAGATTAGAGAACGTCATGTCACATTATGGGAAAGTCTTGTCAATCTCAGCAAAGAAAAATATCCGCAGGAAACTAAAATTTCAGTTCAAAGGAGTTATTGATATAATTGCTAATGAAGCTGGAAGACTTCTTTCAATTCCGCACACTGTTTCACTTAAAGATGTTGTTCTCGAAAACGAGAATCTTACAAGAGAGCTGATGGTTTGGAAAGAAAACAGATTGTAGCAACTAGAATAGGAAATTTTTATGTGTTGATTGCGCTGTTCGTTGTTAAGTGTTTATTGTTGCGTGTATGCCTTTAGTACTGTCTAAGTATTGACTAGTATGCCGTAATTATTCCCTGTAGTCTTTTTTGCACGTTCGTTTGTAGGTATATAAGTTTGTTTCAGCGTTATTATGCATAATTCTCTCTTTCTAAGTTCGGTCGTTTCATTAGTTATATCCGCCCTTCCAGGTTTTACATTTGCGTTAGTTGCTGTTTTCGCCGTTATCGGCAGCCTTCTGACTTATTTCAATTCGTACCACGGTTTGTAAGTATTTGTTTCGTGTTTTCCGTTGCGCTTTTCTGTCCATTACGTTTAGAATAATTATGTATTCGTTTATCTCATCTTTTTTCAGCTGAATCGCACGCAGTTGCAAAGTAATAAAAAGCGTAAAACTATCCAAAAAGTGGTGTTTTTTTTTTTGGGAGCAACAAGGATCTTCGACCTTTCATTCATTCAAAAACTGTCTTCGTTCGACCCGTGTGAGGACGATGGATACGAATAGAACATTACAGCTTTGGAATTAGCGTTTACTAAATTTGAGCAAGCACACATCACGTACATTGATGCCATAGATGAGCTGCAAGTAGCAATTATGGTCAATTATTGGTTTCGACTCCGAACTCCAGAGAAAGCACGAGTTTTGTGAGCGTGTTATCAAGTGGTTAAATGGTATCCGGAACGGATGGGTTCACGCTTGAGAGTAAAAATAAAGGTAACTAAGGCAGAAAGGGCCACCGCTAAACTGAAGTTGAATCAACTCAAGAAGAAGATAGAACTGCAACAGAGAAGATATGCCGTACAGCGAGAGCAGGAGATCCTAGAAGCAGAGAATCAAGTTGAGCGAGCCACCCTAAGAGCCCATATTTTAGAGGAGGAAGATGGCGTAGAACAAATTGTGCATCCTTCCCAGGCTAACGAGGACAAGTCACTAGTTGAGCCAGAAAGGGCTTATGAGTCAGTTTACTTGACTGTAGTAGCCAAAGAAGAGAAACTGTCTGCGCCTTTATCGGGTGGGGTACAAGTGTCACTTTGAGTCCGGCAGCTCCTGTGTGGACGGAAGTACCGAATCGCTGTGAGGCTCCATCAACTAGATCATGCAATGAGGTTCCTCTGCCTGAGGCAAGGTTTCAGCAGTTACTGCAGCAGCAACAGCAAATGATACAGTTCCAGCGGCAAACGTTTCAATCAGTGGCGTCAACGATTAGGCAAGGGTTTGCCTTACCTAAACCAGAACTCAGCAAGTTTGATGGAGATCCGCTTGAGTTTTGGAACTTTATTCGCTCCATTGAGAGCAATATCGAGAAAAATGCGTCCGATGAGAGTGAGAAGTTGGCATTTCTTCCTCAATACTGTACGGGAGCAGCTAGAAATGCTATCAAGAGCTGTGTTTCCATGGATCCTGCATGTGGATTCCAGACTGCACGAGCCCTGCTGAAAGATCGTTTTGGGCATCCATTCAAGATTGCCCTAGCCTACTTAAACCGAATAACAAATGGTCCACGCGTCAAGCCTTATGACCAAAAGGGGCTATTGGCTATTGCAGATCAGCTAAGGGATTGCCAGAGCGCATTAGAATCAATCGGGTACTTGGACGAAATTAACAGCGCCGATTATCTGAGAAGAATAGTTGACAGGCTCCCCCTTCACCTGAAAACGAAGTGGCTTGAGGTCGCAGACAGTATCCAGCAAACTGGTCAGCGACCGAAAACTCATCACATTTCCCAGTTTGTCACTTCCAAGGCATTACCACGTACCCTAACAGGAACAATTCTTAGACGGACTTTATTAGCTGTATAGCCGGTACCGTTCTGACCATTCACACCGGCCCCAATGACATGACTCTAGCTGGACAATTCTGTTACAACACCCGAGGTGGAAATTTCACTATGGCTGAGTTCCTGATCGGCAGGGTGACTATCTTGTGTCCCGTGACCAACTGGAGGAGGCTGAACTGGTGGATGGAGAACGGTCATATGCTTCTTTCCACAAGCCCCGACGTAACAACCACTTCTCTGCATGCATCCCTTGGCCATATGGCCTATTTTGAAACAGTTCTCACATAACCTCGCATCGCAAACGATCCTAACACGATCGCTGTACGATTTGTTCTTAAATTGTTCGCAGTCCCACAGCTGGTGCATACCATGGCAAACTAGACACCTTTTAAGCGAGGCGTTAATCTCGAATTTTTGAGACAGTCTTTAACACCTTCAACTTGTGCACTGGGAGAGACCGCTGCTCTGAACCCTCCTTCGGTGGCATAGGCAGTCATTTTTGCTCCAGGATTTGAAGATTTGTTTCTTGGATTGCCCTTTTCTTTGTCCTTAGGAGGAGTATTAACTAACGTCAATCTCCGTTGATTGAGTCAATGATTACCTTAACGTCTAGCGCAGATCTCTCGCTGTCGTTGCTTTCTTGGGTGTTTAACATGGAACTTCGTGGTTGTCCTGTGATGCCTAATTCATCAACCAACTTTCTGTCACAAAGGGTAACATCCGAGCCATTATCCAACAGGGCGTACGTTTCTACCACTTGACCGTGCTGATTACCACGTAACCTGACAGGAACAGTTCTTAGACGGACTTTATCAGCTGTATGACCGGTACCGTTCTGACCATTCACACCGGCCCGTCTCAACATATCAGAGTGTAGTATTCCAAGAGATCATAATGTCGATAAATGGCCGCACCTTAACGGCATCGAACTGCCAGAGATTGATGGCAAGGAAGTAAGAGTGCTGATAGGGTGTAACGCCCCCGAAGCGTTTTGGGTGCTCGAAGAGAGGCGCGGCGGTAGAGGAGAACCAGTTGCCATCCGTTCGTTGTTGGGTTGAACTCTTATATGAACAACTGTAAAGGCCAATGAAGAAAACAGTTTCAGTGTGAACTTTGTGCGTTTGAATGATGAAAGCGACTCCAGAGACGAAACCTTACTGCTGCAAGTGAAGAACTTCTTGGAAACTGATTTTGCTGATTCGAAATAACTTTGCTTGGGGGGGGGGGGGGGGGGGGCGGGGGGGGTGGAGATGCGCTGACTTGAATGACACGCATTGTACGGTTATCAACAGTGAGTGTCTCAACTCTTTTTGCAATTGATTGTAGTTCGAAAGTCGCCATGTCCGTTGATGGCAATCATGGAATCTTGTGTCAGAAGGGTATCCGGACCTTATTAAGTGGCCCTTGCATGGAGATAGCAACTACCTTACCTTCCAAATAACCGAGTCGCAGTTGAGCAGCGATTATCTTTCTTGAAAAAGAGATTTCATCGAGATCCAGAGTTCTTTGCATGCTATAAAGCGGCTGTTAACGACTACATCGCAAAAGGTTATGCTTAGCGAGTGCCTGTGGAGAAACTTTATACTGATGGCAATCCCTTATGATACCTACCACACCATGCCGTTTTCCATCCCCACAAGCCAGACAAGTTAAGATTAGTGTTTGACTGTGCTGCACGGTTCAAGGGTACTTCTCTGAACGATCAGTTATTACATGGCCCTGATTTGACCAATAGTTTGTTCGGAGTTCTTCAAACCAGTCGCCCTGGTTTCTGATATCGAAGGTATGTTTCATCAAGTGAAAGTTGACCCCATGGATTCAGATGCCTTGAGATTCTTATGGTGGCCAAACGATAATTTATCTGAACAGTCTATTGAATACCGGATGCAAGTCCACTTTTTGGTAGTACCTCGTCACCAAGTTGTGCAAACTTCTGCATCAGGAAGACTGCTCAAGATGATATTGGAAATTTCTCCCACGAGGCGATCGATACAGGCCTGAAGAACTTTTATGTAGATGACTGTCTGGAATCTGTGCAATCTTCCTGTGCTGCCATCTATTTAAAAAGTCAGCTCTGCGAACTGCTTCAAAAGGTCGGA